>NC_029775.3:2432177-2548054 GCF_000817695.3 Arachis duranensis | reverse complement strand
GACTGGGAGGGGGTGGGGGAAAGGAGAGAGGGAAAGGGGAAGGGGGAAGGGTATTTTTGTCCAAAAATAATAAAAAGGACGATTTTATTATGAAAAAAAAACGTTAAGGACGATTTTAAATGCAAAAATACAAGAGGGACGATTTCGATTCTGGCACTAAACTTTAGGGACCAAAATCGTACTTATCCCATAATATTACTATGACATTTGTAATATGGATGTTTATTACATGGAATGAGTCATTTATAGAAATTAATAAATTAATTATTGGAGTTATAAATTTATTGTATTGTTTATAACGGTAAGATATAATAAATATAGGGATATGAATTTAATGTCCTTGTAAGTTACAAATTTGATTAGATACTATTAATTTTTAATTATTGTCGTTGGTAATTATTATATTGTTTTGTATATATATATATATTTTGCTAATTTGAAAATAATAGATGATTTGACAAAAATTGAGTAATTAATTCTAAAATTTTACTAAATAAACAATGTTATTGACATAATATTAGTAAAAAAATGTCTTAAAAATAATATAAGTAGACTTATCCATCTACTTTTATACATTAAGAATGAAAAAAATAGATTCACATTTCTCTCACCATACACAAACAAAAAAACATTTTTGTTTATGCACATTTTAAAGAACATAGAGATAGATGAAAGATTTTCAACGGATCTTTAATGCTCTATGTTCTATATACATGATCCTAAACCTAGAAGAATTATGAACAGAAAATACTAAAAGAAAGTGCTGAAAATTTTTTAAAAATTTTCTTCTAACATTTTTATTCTTCTCTAACTTTTATTCTTTTCATATTTTAGTCTAAATTGCATTCTGTAAATTAGAGATAGTTTATGTTCATTTGATAACATTTTTAAACTAACTCAACACCAAAATAAATTTTTAAATTGAGTTGTTAAGTTTTCAAATTTATTAACGTTTTTGTCTAAACACTGAGTCTTTGTACTTCATACATTTTTTAGTAAATTAATTCAGTAGTAGATCTTTGTCTTAAAAAGACTTAACAAAAGAATATGAAAGTTCTTATATTGGTGAAGTATTCAATTTGAGCCACTATTTAGTATTAAGAAGTTTTGAAGAAAAATATTTAAAATTTTTACATTGGTGAGGAGTTAATCTGAATCACTTAATAATCCTACGAAAGCTTGAATAAATAATATCTAGTATTCTTAGATTGATAGGGTATCTAACTTGAATTTTACCTGAAAAAATCAGAAAAATATTTAAAATTCTTAGATTATATTGTTATTTAATCTGAATTAGAGTTTAGCTTGAGCTAATTTAAACAAATTTAAAGAAAAAAATATTTTTTACACGTTTTTTTAATTAAAAAACTATCAGCTTATTTGAGAATTAGACGTATGTATTTTAAAACTAATATATATTATATTTGTATATGATCCTTTTATCTCTTTTGATTTAAATCTTATGGTTTATATTGAGTTCGGAAGTATGCTTTATCTTTGATTAAGATACCTCACAAAACGTTTTTAAAAGCATTTTGAAGTTTGTCTATGCCTCGAAAAGTGGACTTGAAAACCTTGGTGTCGTTGCTCAAAATCAAATGATATTCAGTATTACCAAACCTCCAATATCCTCCCTTTGTTGAATACTCGTGTTGCCGCTTGTATGCTTTGCTGTGTATAACCTAGGTTAAAACTAGGATGGCAAAACTCTCCGAGATGCGGAGATTTCTGTGGGAACTATCTCGAATGGAAATTTAATTGTGGAGAATTTTTTTTGCGGGGATAGGGATGGGAGTCAAAAATTTTTCCAAGGCAAACGCAGGGATCCGAGTGGGAATTCCTGTCCTGTCTCCATTAATTCCCAAAATTTATAAATTTACTGAATTATTCTTAATAGTTTATTTCTCATATATGTTTTTTAGTGATTTCGCACATATATATAGAAACCTAAAACTCCTAATCGTCATTTGCATAACCCTTCTTCAATTCAGATATCCATAACGCTGTCCATGCTCCATCCAACCTCTCTGCAGCCACTCTGTCACCACTTTTCTTTCTCACCGCATCGTCACACCTCATGGTGCCATCACCTTTATCGCGTCGTGCTCTCTATTTGCGGCGTCCCTTTCCGTAACTCTGTCGTCATGTCCATTTTTCTCTCTATTACTGCGTCTCCCACCTCATCCTCTGACTCGCTGTTGCGTCCCTTCACTGCGTCATTTCGAAAGAAGTCACTATCTTATCGTTTAGACTTTTTGTATAAAATCTTGCTATTTTGTATAGGATGGATACTTACTGTTCTATTCATATGAAAATTAATAATTAGTTAGAACTATCAGATAGATGGGAAATGAGGTCCCCGCAAAGAATGGGACCTATGGAGAATGGGGATGGGGAGCAATATTCGCCAACTGCGAGAAATGGAGATGGGGATGGAGAACAAATCTGGGGGCAGAGATAGGGAGCAGGGAGGCATCCCCCGCCCCCACCCTGTCCCGTTGACATCCCTAAGGTAGTGTTTGTTTTGAGGTACTGAGATAGAGACTGAGAGACTGAAACTCAGTATCATGTTTGTTGGTTCAAAGACTGGTACTAAAATTTCTGTCTCTGTCTCCAAAATTTCAGTATTTCAGTACCTCCAAAAAGTAGGGGCACATGGGACTAAAATTTTTAGAGATAGAAACTGAAACTTTAATAACATTTTATACTTAAAATACTCTCATTTCAATTAATTAATTCCAATTTTACTCTTTATGCAAATTAAATTAGAGTTTCATTCTTGTTTTAATTTCTGTCTCCCATTTTGCACCAAACAGAATACTGAGATTTATTTCAATCTCTATCTCTTACTTTCTGTCTTTCAGTCTCAGTCTTTATATCTCTATTTCTCCACCAAACGCTACCTAATTGAAACATGTTGCTTTAAATAAATTTGAAGTTGGGAAGTACCTTGCCTTAAGAGATTTCTGCCATGTGAGTTCAATATACGAATTTGAGTTAATACTTAATTTGGTTCCTAAATTTGCGTGCAAATTTTAATTTAGTTTTTGAAGTTTCAATTGCCTCAATTTAGTCACTAAATTTTTTAAACGTGCCTCATATTAATTTTTAGGACAATTTTTAGTACAAAAATATTAATGAAGTACTGATATGGACAATCAGATACCCCACTAAAACATGTAAAATGATGTAATTTTGATTTTAGTAGTCAAATATCCTAAAAATGACGTCGTATCACTTGTTTTATTAGGTAAAATTTTAATAAACACCACTTACGATGTTTTTGAGTTATTTGAGTGACAAAACCAAAACTAAAACTACATCCAACTCTCAACAACAGCGTTCCATTAACTTTTGTATATTGAAAATTGTTTCAAAGACTAACATACATGAGTCATATTCGCAAAACTTGATAATTAAATAAAAACAATTAAAATTTTAAAGATTAAATTGAGAATCGTATGCAAATTCTGTGACATAATTGAGTATTATACTATTATTTCATACAAATTTTTCATCATTCACCAGCCTAGCTTGCTTTGCTAGTAATAAGCTAGATTGAAACTTGAAAGCCTTAGACATGCATAATCTTCCTTTCCCAATCTTGCTTCAATCTGATGCACAGTGTTGAGTGTGATCGCAAGAAACATCCCATAACACATAAGCTTCTTCCATACCTTAAACAAATAAAGTAAAACTTGTTTCTTTATTTGTTCTTCCCACAAAAGTTGGTACATTGTAGTAGAGGTGAGCTCATAGTTATATATAGAATGCAATAAGACATTCTAGACTTCTAGTAATAAGGGAATAGATATTTAGTATGCAATATATCATATGTAAAATATTTTCTGTAATATATATTACTTAATTAGTAAAGTTATGTCAGATAATTATGCGGGAGCTATTTTACTATTAGTGATTTTTTCCAATAACAGGTTTATTTATTTCAGATTTATTAGAAAAATAGGGAAAAAACACACATACATATACCTACGATCTGTACAAGGAAGCCAATGCAATTTGCTGGTCCTCTTGTTTTTTTTTTCCTTCCTTTTTTTTGTACAAATTTGGTGTTGCTATTGCAGTATCAAATTTTTTTTTTTTATTTTCACAACTAATAGAATTGCAATATTAGCCTTGGTAACGAGGGATCAAATTGGTATTGGGACTTGAGAGAGATCGTTTGTAAGCAAGAGGCAACATCAGAAACTTCTTGGTTCGTCCAACGTAAGCTCGTTTCGTCAGATTGTCGTAATCGTTGTCTTCAATTGCATCCAAAATCTTACGGTATAATATTAATGAGGACCAAACCTGAAAATAATAATACATGAAGCAATATATTATTGCCTCTGCAAATAACTGAAATTAAATTATCACTATACTCTCTTTAACTTTATTGCAACTTTATCTATGTATAATAGATAAATATTAGGAGGTAATGTTTGTTCTTAATATATATTAGCTAACACCTTATTTTTATATTATTAGAATTTAGTATTAGAGTTTAGAGTGTTGACTTAAGTATTTGTTAAAAGTGATAAATGTTATTGATTATGTAGTATTGATGAAACAATGCTATAAAACTAGCACAATTTATTACTTTTAACTAATAATTAACTAACAATATTTAAAAATATTGGCCAAAAAATATAGTATTGATTTGCTGGGCTGAAAGTGTTGGATTACTGCTCAAAAGTACTTGCCAATATCAATTAAAATTGCTCACCCTCAATTTTTCTCTTTTACCAAATATTATGTTGTTGCTTGTGCACTATAGAAAATCCGGTCAAAATTATCGGATTTATCGTCTTTGTAGGATGATATATATATATATATATATGATACTAGCCGTTATGATTAGTTACAACCATAAGCTTAGTCCGTTATGTTAGTTACTCTATAAACAATGACTATGTTGAACAATAAGAACAACTACTAATCAAATAAAAATACATTACACCCTAATTTAATGCTATTAATTAAATTTAAGATTAATTTACTCTTTTAATCCTATTAATTCACATTGTTCAAACATTATTCAAAAATGTTATTGATTACCTATACTTTTCCTACTTTAAATATCTCGGTCAAAATGAGTATAGTATATATAGCTATGTAATGCAATAATATTTACAAAACAGTGCAACTAGATATATTCAAAAATGGTCTATTATTCGGTCTTTAGAAAAGAGAGAAATTAAAAAACAAGTAATTTTTCATATAAAAAAAAAAACTTCCCATAAAAGTGGATGTTTAAATTAATTAAATAATATTATTTAAATAAAAAAGTTGACTAAAGACCGAAAATTTAAAGGATAAGTAACATTTCTCTTTACTAAAATATTATTTATATACTAAAATCAGTTATTAATATAATATATATATATATATGATTTAATTTATTTTGAATGTGTATTTATATTTCAACATATATTTTATACTGATAACTAATTTTAGTGTATACGTAACATAGTTGTAATATTTAGGGGTAAGTATTGTTTTGGTCCCTAATTTTTAGGGTCAGAATCGAAATCGTCCCTGATGTAATTTTTTATTTAAAATCATCCTTAATGTTGTATTTGATTTTAAAATCGTTCTTTTTACTTTTTGCGAACAAAAATACCCTTCACCACCATCACCTTTATCACCACCACCTCCCTTACTCCTACCAAATACCAATAATCAGATTCAAGAACACCAACAATAACATACATATTATTCAAATTCAGAAACAACAACAAATTCAACAACAAGATCAACCCACAACAACGATAAAATAAAAAATAACAAATCAAAATCAGAATTAGAAGCAGAAGCAGAAATAAAAGCAAAAGTAGACATAGAAGCAGATGCAAAAACAGAAGTTCAAGCAGAAGCAGAAGCTGAAGCCAAAACAAGAAGAAGAAGCCGAAGCAGAAGCAGAAGCGAGAAAGTGCAGCGGCGAGAACGCAAAGTGGTGACGAGGTAGATAGCAGCGGCGGCAGTGGTGGAGCACGTTTTTTTTTTTATTAAAATAAGGATAATTTAATAATAAAATTAAAAATTTTATTAAAAAAAATATTCTAATACGAAATAAAATGTTTGGGACGATTCTAAATAAAAAATTACGTTAGAGACGGTTTCGATTCTAACCTTAATATTAGAGACCAAAAAAATACTTACCCCTTATATTTATCACTACTTCTATAATGTAATGCATGCAATAATATATCTCTCTCTTCTTCTTATAGTCTTTAGCATTATAATTTTTAAAAAACTATCTTTTAAAATGTCAATTGTAATAAGTTACTTCGAGAATTTTACTAAATCAAGTTTAGTTTTATCTCAAAACATTTGAAAATGGTTTGAATATATAAAATAAAAAACAAGTATTATAATTGGAACGTACCGGCCAACGGCTTGCCTTATGAAGCTGAGAAGCTCCTTGTTCGGACAAATTGAAGTAAAATCTTGCTCTCATAATCTGCTCTTTCATGAACTCTCTCCAACTTTCACTTACCTTTCTTCTGAATATATCTTCTTCACACAATCCAAACTGCGCCAATTCATCTTGTGGAAGGTACACTCTACCTCTTATTGCACTAAAACAAGTTCTCAATTTGTTAAATTAAGAAAATGTTGATTTAACAATCAAAATTAATAATTAGTTGTGCACTTTAAATATGTGCTCAACTTTTAAAAAAATTTCTAAAACTTATTTTAATTAGTTTATTCAATACTAAATACAAATGGTAAGAACAAAAACCTCTGATAAAAAAAATAAAAATATTACGTGTACATTAAAAATTAATCACTATAAATTTCTATATAAATATATATTTTATTTAACTTATTTTCAATGTGTGTTTTAATATTTTAATATGTATTTTATATCGGTAGTTAATTTTTGTTAATGTTGCAAGTGTGAGGAGTGCATAAAATTAGTCTCACATCAGCAAAGAAGAATGATGAGTTTTTAAGATGAGAGACCCACTAATTTGACACCTTAAGATTTTGAATTAGATGTGATGTTTTCTCATTTTATGTTCTCTCGCTTAATTCCTCCCGATGATTGAGAGCTCTCCACGGTGATAGTTTAATAATATCACTACTCTTATTCTGATAATATCTTTTTTTTTTCTACGAATTCATATTTAAATTAAATCAACCTATATATATGTTGATCTGTTGATACCTGTTCCATAAAAGGAGCAAAAAATTAAAGTGATAGAAAGAGACGAAGTAGAAACTTACTCTTCACCCACATCCCTAAGAATGTTTGTTAACTGATTTCCAATCCCAAGAGAGAGTGCTGAATCATATACACTTTGAGGAGGGATGATAGATTCGGGTGCAATACCCATTATTGGAACACTCATTAATCCAACAGTTCCAGCCACATAGTAGCAGTACAGATATAATTCTTGGAAGTTTTTGTATCTTGTTTTCTTTGTATCCATTCTCATACCTTCTATCATGTCCCTGAAAGGCTGTCATACCAAAAACAAAATGTTTAATTTAATTAAGGCTCCATCATTAGGCTATTTTTTTTTTGTTATGTTTTTGGAGAATGTGTTTTGCATAAATATAGATGATGGGTGTGTTTTTAAATAATATAAAAATGATTTTTTTTTTAATTTGAAAATACAAATCGAAAGCAGAGTTTTTGGGAGGTATGGAAAATGGAAATTCTGAGTTGTAGAGTGACAAATTCAAATTCGAAAAAGTACCATCATTATATTATTAATTAGCCATTATTTAGTAATGAAAGATTTTCACATAAGCGAGTTATGTGTAGTCTCTTATCATCGATTAGAAAGGTCTAATAAAAATATGATATTTTATATAAAAGGAAGTGAATGTTGAAAGATGAAACATACATGATATAAATATTTTACGTAAAATTAAAAGGATTTATTTCGTGAATGATTGGTTTATGTTTAATTTATTTATACCACTTTTTTAATTACTCCAACATAAAATTTTAGTTTAAAAGAAAAATAAAAATAAAAACCATGTCAAAATTTAAATGTTTTTTTTTTCTACTACTTTTTGAATTACTTATTGAGTTCAATGAAAAATACTTACATTTCAATGTTCGAACAAACTATATTGTATATACTATCCTTATATTGACATATGCTAGCGAGAAATATAAGAATACAATTTAAAATACAAGATAATCAATACTTTTAGTTATATTTTTATACTATTAGAAGTTATGGTTACTGTTCAGGATTTAAAATTTTTTACTTAGACTACAGATTGTTGACTAAATATTAACTAAAAACAAAAAATGCAGGCAAATTATTTTAGTGTTAGACAAAAATATTTTTAAATTATTTAAAAATGCGACAAAAATTCAAGAACATTTTTTGTCGATAATAAAACTTAGGAGCATTTTTGTCGATACCAAATAAGTTGAGTGCATTTTTTTCAGTTACACATATTTTACTACCATAAATCTTTGTGATTGCAATTCAAAATCATGATATAGCTAGGTAAAGAAAGAATTAGTATTATTACTAATCAGTGGCGGATCTACGGGGGGGCCTAAGGTGGCCATGGTCCCCCCCAAATTTTTTTAAAAAAAATAGTAAATAGTAATAATTAATAATATTAAATTTATTTTTATATATAATATTGAAAAAAATATAAGTTACAAAATTTTATAAATTAAAATAATTAAAAACTGCACAAACTGCACTATGTATTGGATATTTGAATTATTGTTGTTCTTGTTAACAAATAGCTCATTCTAATAATTAATAAAAATGGTTCTATTATACTAGCCCAAGCCCATACTATTAATTAAAGTAACACTAGTACATTTTTTTTCAAATATTTATTTCAAACTATCATAGGCATAGCGTCACTTTTCTCTCTCTTTTAGTGGTTTCCAAACTTTTGGTCTTCTACTCTTCTCATTTTAATTTTCTTTTCATACCAAAACAAGACATACGAAGAAAAACCATTGAAGAGAAGTGAACAACAAAATATTAACCATTGAATACACAACAAAGATTCAAAGAGGTATATTTCAATTTTTTTAAGTTAATAACAGTGTCAAGTATTATTTATATTATTTATTTAAAATAATTAATTTATTTTTTTTATAATGGAAAGTGTTCAAAGATTGAAGTGAGAGCAAAACTCAATAGAATTATTTTTGGGTGAGAATTGGAACAAAAAAATAATCAGGTAAATCAATAACTTTATTTTTGGTTATTATATATTTGTGTTTCTAAAATTATTTGTTATTGCTCAATAGGTTTAATATTTTTTTTAAAGAAAATAATATATATATAGGTTTAATATTTTTTTTTAAGAAAATAATATATATGCAATTATTTTTGTTTTTTTTTTGTTAGATAGTTCAAGTTAAGTTAAAAATGTCAAAGATGAAAACAATTCACTCATTTTTCAAGTGAAAAGAGAGAATATATGATGAACAAAATTCAGCTTCAGATTCTTTGAGTAATGTTCAAAATATTATTGAACAACCTGTGACACAACTTGTTGAGCAAGATATTCAACCCCCTGCTTCCAAAATAGCAAGGACTGAAATAGATCAAGTTAATATTGATACATTGATGCGTGATTCCGGAAAGCGTCCGCAAATTTGGAATTATCCTATCAATCAACAAGATAAAATCCGTAGAGCATACATAAAGTTTGGACCATATCAATTTATTATGGATGAGTACCCTCTTTTTGGTAGGACCATATCAATTTATTATGGATGAGTACCCTCTTTCTGGTCTAGAAAGTCATCCTCGTCGTTTCAAAGCTCATTGGTTTAAGAGTTTTTCTTGGCTAGAATATTCGCCAGAAGTGGATGCTGCATTTTGTCTTCCATGCTATTTATTTTCTAGAAAATCAAGTCCATTCACATCAGGAGGATTTCGCAATTGGAAAAAAGTGAATAATGGAAAGGATTGTGCATTTTTATCTCATGTGGGTAAATCTCTTAATTCTCCTCACAATATTGCTGTTAAGTCTTGTAAAGATTTGCTCATCAATTACAGCTAGCTCTTGTTGCTGCGGCTAAAGAAGTTGTTGATGTTCATGCTTTTTTCCAAAGTTTGAGTAATATTATCAATGTTGTGTGCTCTTCTTGCAAACGCAATGATGAATTACGATCTGCTTATGCAACTGAAATTTTCCATTTAGTTGCAACTAATCAAATTGAAACAGGAAGGGGAGCAAATCAAATTGGCACATTAAAAAGATCAGGAGATACTAGGTGGAGCTCTCACTTCAACTCAATTAAACTCAATAGAATTATTTTTTTGTGAGACTTGGAACAAAAAATAATCAGGTAAATCAATAACTTTATTTTTGGTTATTATATATTTGTGTTTCTAAAATTATTTGTTATTGCTCAATAGGTTTAATATTTTTTTTTTAAGAAAATAATATATATGCAATTATTTTTGTTTTTTTTGTTAGATAGTTCAAGTTAAGTTAAAAATGTCAAAGATGAAAACAATTCACTCATTTAGTGAGCAAGCAACCGAGCTCCTCATATTGAGTACATCTTTAGATCCTAAAGATGCTTTCAAGTTATTCAGTGTTTGCAACATATGCAATCTTGTAAAGAATTTCTATTCTTTAGATTTTTCTGAGCAAGAAAAGATTCAATTGGATTATGAGTTACAACATTATGAACTTGATGTGGTTAAAACTCCAGATTTTCAGAATTTGTCTACTCTTGCTGAATTGTGTCAAAAATTGACAGAGACAGGAAAATCAAATATATATCCTTTAATTGATAGATTAATTCGTCTTGTTTTGACTCTTCCTGTGACAACAGCAACAACTGAACGGGCCTTTTCATCTATGAAGATTATTAAAACAAGGCTTCGAAACAAGATGGAAGATGAATTTTTAGCAGATTGTATGATTGTATATATTGAAAAGGAAATTGCTTCAAAATTCACTTCAGAGATGATAATTGATGATTTTAGTTCCATGAAGCATTGTCGAGCAAGTTTAAAAATATCAAAATCTTAAAGTATGTAGTTAAACATTGACTTTTATATAATATAATAACTTTTTTTATATATATGCTACAAATCATATTTTGTTAATTTTTTGTTATATTTTATATTTAATTGGCCCCCTCTTATGAAATTTCTGGTTCCGCCACTGTTACTAATAATGATTTAGGTACCTTAATATCCAAGGGAAAGTTGGAGATTGTATCAGTGAGAGCAGCATCAAGCAAATCATAGGGTCTTCCATTGAAAATATCATGCAATCTCTCTTCCCATCTATCAAGAACACCACAGCTCTTCATGTAATCTGCATTCGGACCATCAACCAATTCATCCGTCCTCCTGCACCAAACTGATACATACTCATGCATTCAATCATTATACTTCCAATCAAACATTTTTATTTTATTAGATATATACATTAATGTTAACCACTTCAGTGAAGATGTCAAAAACATCTTTTTACGATGATTTTTTGTTTTGCTATATTTTAACAAAAGTAACATTTTTATAGTATATAAAAATCAAATTCTAAAATCTATTGTCCAATGATCAAAATAAATATTTTTCAACAATGCTAGGGAACCAACTCTATATAAGCTAAGAATCAGCCAACTGGTAAACTAGAGGCACCGATGACTTTAACCGGATGTTACTACTGATAGGCACACAGATGTTTCTTTTTCTTGTAAATTGGATGGTTTTGGATATGATTTCTATGTTTCATGTGTTGCGCATTAATAAAATATAATTAACTATATGGAATCTACTAATGAATGATCAAAGCATCTGTTCCGTGATTCTCTCCTAATTGTTTTAAACGTGATCAACAATAATTTAACAAACAAATTAAATTATAAATTAATAAAATTAATTATAATTAATTATGTTGTTCCATTCTTGACTGATTATTAGTTGGTTACATATACTTTTCCAATATTTTTATATAAAGACAATTATAAAATCTTCGTTAGAGTATCTACCATTCAAAAAATATACTTTCTTCTATTCATCGAAGAACTTCAATAATATATATGTTTATTTGTCTCGCAAATAACATTAATACTCATAAATTATGGGCTAGAAAATTATATATTCATCATCATCTTTAATTTCTTCTAGGTTTGGTTACGTACTTACCGTAAATTGCCCATATAGCTTTTTGTCTTTCTTGTGTCATAAGCAAAGTTCCTGTTTAAAGAATGAATATTAATATAGTCTCAGTAATTTTTGGAAGAAGACAGAGGAAGTCACCATAATAACTCAAGGTGCAAAAAGTACTAACTCTTTGGTTTATAACGCCGGCCAATTTAGATTTTTCTTTTTAATATTCTATCAATTCATATTTATTATAAGAATTCTGTACCTTTACCATCTAGGCTTCTACAGGATGTTCAACATAAGCAAATTGTAGTTTTTACGTTGTGGTTTGCAATTCAAAGTCCCAATATATAGGGCCAGTTTGGTTAGGTCGATAAATAATTTTTTTTTGTTTTTAGTTTATGAAAAGTTATAGTATTATTATTTAGTGTAATTTTTTAAAAAATTATTTAAATGTTTATGAAAAAGTTTAAAAAAATTATTTCTCTTATAATAATTTTTTTTATTATTCTTCTTTTAAAATAAGTACTTTTAGAATTAAAAAATTAAAAATAAAATAATTTATTTATAAATATTTTTAATATAAGTATTTATTATTTAACTTCTTTTTTCAAAAGGAGTTTAATTAAGTTTTTTATTTAAGCCAGGCCATAGTGATAATATTGTGATGATTGCAATTATGACTGTATCCTCGACCATAATTAAAATTTAAAATCTTGATTATTTACACTACAAGTTTCTATTATATAAAATTATTTTGATAAATAAAAACTTTTAATTACATTAATTATATTTCCTATAAAACTGATGACTATGTAATATGGCTTCTTAAAATTAAAATATACGAAGAATAGAACAAGACAAATACAATATTAAAATCCGTCACAAGAATAGAAAAATTTTAAAGTAAAAAAAGTTGATAAAATAAAAAATGTTAGAAATATATTTATTTATGTTATCTTTTTCTACCTATTTAAAACTTTTGAGAAAAATAATATCATAAAGTGAACTCTAAAAGAAAACTCTCTTTCAAGAGACATGTTAGAGATATAAATAATCATTCATTTTGTCTTTTTTTATAAATTTAAATTTTTGAAAAAAATAATAGTATAATAGAAAATAAAAATTTAATCACTTTTAAATTAAAATTATTAAATTTAAATATAATAAGAATTACAAATTAATTATGATTAGTTACCTAGATAGAAGGTCTTAGCATATTCCTTACAAATCTTCCTACACATTTCATATCCATCCTTCAGAAAACAAGGCTCAAACCGCGGCTTAGTAGTGGTGGCAAAATTACCATTTTGACACTGCCACTCAACAACCTCGTCCACATGCAAATCAGCAAGAGGAACACCCTGTTTTGACAAATTATGAGGAAACATTATTACCGTACCACTACTTTCTGCTAATAATTCTCTTCTTCTTTGTTTTGGAGCCACCATAACTGCCACAACTTCTGACCTTATACCACCAAATCTCCTACAACAAGTGATGGAGGAAGAATAAGGTTTTGGTGCCAAGGAAAATGACATACTCATCTTCTCAACTCAAATTCTTACTATAACAATAATGAGAAGAAACAACTATACCAAATGATTGGCCTATCTTCCTTATAATGTAGGATTCTATCCTAGTGGCTACTTTGTAAGCTACCAACCATATAATAAAATTTAGGGTAAATAAAGTTTATCAAAAGTTTTAAAAATATCTTTAAGTTTTATTTTATTTTAATTTTGTTTTAAAAATTTTTTATTTGTATCAAATATATTTTTAACAGCTAAATTTAAAAAAAATTAAGACCAATTTAACAATAATGCATAAAAATTATTTTTGATTTGTTTATGTTGAAGGATTAATCTTATGAAATTATTGTTGAATTTGTCTTAATTTCTTTGAAAAATTAATCGTCAGGGGTATATTTGATGCAAATAAAAAACTTTTAGGATAAAATTAAAACAAAATAAAACTTAGAAATATTTTTAAAATTTTTATCAAATTTTAAAAACAAAAAGTATACTTTACCATAAAATTTAATTTTAATGTATTGTTAATCTAAAACTATTTTATATATACATCTAATTACATAACGTTATATTAACAAAAACAATTATAATTATACTGTAAAATATTTTATACTATCAAAATATCTAAATTAAATTCTTTTTACAATGCATATGCTGTGGATATACCATCATCGCTACATATATATGGCAATATAATAATAGGGTGTAAAAAACAACCATTTCAGTCCTTATCAATGATCTCATCATAGAAAATTATGGAAATATATAAAAAAATATTAAAAAATTATTAAAATTTATTATTTTTTGTTATTATTTAATCGTTAATTAAATTTCTTTCATTTATTTTTTTTAATTTAGGAATTCAACAACATATTTTTGTTCTATAATTTTAAATATTAACAAATAATTAATAACCAAAAATAATAAATTTTGATCATGTTTTAACTTTTTTTAATATATGATATATAGTTTTTGTACTTTGAAACTCATGCATATATATTTTTCTAACCAGTGGCTCCATTTTAAATTTAAAAGATGCTAGTTTATGGCTTTATGCAACTCATATTTAAAATATTATTTTGTCGGATCTATATATTTTATTGATCAATGAACAAATATTATTTTAATAAACAATCATCAATTAACAAAATAAAGAATGAAGATCAGAGGAGTTTATGATTCGAATTGTTATTGCATAAAGGGAAAGAAATATTAAAACAATAGATTATTCTCCACATACAACCACTTTTTCATACAAGTCATATAAGTTATTTATACTCACGTCGTTTTCACGTTTTTATTAATAATATAATAATTATATATGTTTAAATATTTTTATAAATATTTCTATTTTAAAATTATATTTTTACCCTTTCTTTTCATCTTTTTTCCATCACCCCCTCTTACCGGTGACGTCGCTGAAAGGAGGAGCATGACCACCACGAAGAGCCGTTGTCGTCGTCTTCTTCTCAGACTGCCTCTGCGTACGCTGTTCTCGCCGTCGTTCATCCGCGTCTTGCCGTCACCGAGCCACCGTCGTCGTTATCTAGATATTTCTGTGGCTGCCGCAGATGTTGAGTTCTGATGCTTCGTTGGTGGGCTTGCATGGGCCACCGATAACAAAACTCTAGAGAAAGCCTTCTCTGCCTACGGAAAAATCGTTGAATCAAAGGTCCGTTTATTGCAGGCATAATCGATCGGGATCTGAACACCGATTCGGATTTGGTTTGTTACCGCTATCCATCTGATCTGTGATCTATTTTCCATTACTTGATCTCTGTGTTACTCTTGTTACTATTATGATTCTTGTTATCCGCCAATAGGTACGTTCCTTCTTCATCTTTGATTCAAAGATCGATCGGTTTCTATTCGGTTCTCGAATCTGTTAATTATCTTTGTTCTTACTCGGATCTGATGTGAATTCTCGTGGTTGTGTTAAGGTTATCAATAATCGCAAAACTGGAAAATCTAGAGGTTTTAGATTTGTAACCTTTGCTTCTGAGCAAGCCATGAGGGATGCAATTGAGGACATGAATGGCTCCAACTTTGACGGCAGTAACATCACTGTCAACGAGGCTCAATCCTGTGGAGGTGGCGGAGGCGGTAGAGGTGGCTTCAAAAGCGGAGGCGGCGGTAGATATAGTGGTGGCGGATTTAGCCGCGGCGGTAGTGGCAATGGATACGGAAACGAGGCTGTCATGAAGAAGATGAGAAAAGAGGAAGAAGACGAGGGTATTTATGTAATTTATTATTTTATTTTATATATATATTTTTTAAAATCACCAACCTGAATATACTTTCTCCACTTAAGACAAATCCAAAATGGATAATATATCTTAAGTAAATGTTACATCTTTTATTTATGGTGTTTAAAAATAAATTTGGAGAAGATTCGAATAAATTTATATGTGATATAACAAGATTCTACGTGAATATAATTCTGATTACATATTTTATGGATCAGTATGTCTTTAGCGAAATTGCTTTTGGACTGGCCATAATTGTTCTCAATTTGAGAGCCGAACCGTAACAAAGAAAATTCAGGTGCAGTCGATTTCATGTAAAGTTGATAGTTGAGAATCATTAGATAATTTAATTGATTTGACTAAATTATCTAATGGCTCTCAACTGTTAATTTCACATTAAATTCACTACACCTAAGTTTTTACAGTAACAAATAATAAAATAGGAAAGTTCTGGAATGCTTATGTAACACAAGAATGGGATTACCGATTACCTTGTAGTGCATAGTTTGAAAGAGGGAGAACGAGGTTTACAAAGATGCTGCTTTTGTCTGTAAATGAAACGGCAAGCTAAACTACTTTCTTAGTTCCGCTAAGCGTGTCTTGTAGTGAATTTCCTAGTAAAGAATCTCGCTCACTTACGATGCCTTTTCGAACTCTATACGTTTTGTTTCCGTTTTATAGAACATGTCTTTTAGTAAGCAGCGCGCGGCATATCTATTATTCTTCATCTTGTGTGGACCACGCATCTTAACTTTTATTGGAACATTGTTTATGTAAATCTCATTTACATAGATGACAAGGTTTGGCATCTAATCCTTGTTGTTGTTGGCACACGTGTCTCATTATTTATAAATGAAAAAAGTATAGGAGACTAATGGAATATTCGTACAATATGTACGATTGATATTTAGAAATGTCCAATTCAGTATTAGAGATATAACCATTAATGTTATTTTTTTCATTAACTTAAGCTCTTGAAATAAATGGTATATATCACGATATAATATTAGAACTCTAATTTCGAAAAGTCAAGAGTTCGATTCAATATAAAATGTTCGTATTTACATGCATGCATGGAAGTAGTGTGACGTTTCTATATATAGTGAAATTTGCTTGTACTATCGGGTTCTTAAGCAAAAGTGCATTTTCCATAAGTATATGGAGGAGAAGAGAAAGTAGCTTGCTGGATGTTACGATCCTTCTTTATTATTTGGAGTTTTAAAATTTTATTAAAAATTTATTTTAATCCTATATTAATTTGGTTAAACATATATGTATTGATGAGTTTATTAAACAATTAAAATATACTAAAAAATTAATTTTTTTGTAAAATTATAAATACATTAATTATAATTTTTAATTTATATTTTCAATAAATTATAATTACTATTGAAAATTTAATATATTTTATTATTAGATAAGTTAAGCAATTAATACATATTAAAAAATAATTTATTTCCGTAATTATTTGCTGTGCAATACAAATTAAGCTCTCTCTCTCTATATATATATCTATATATATATATATGTATATATATATAAAATTTATGCATCAACATAAAAATTTATATTTGTATAATTGTACACATAATTTATACATCACGCTTTATTTTAATTTTTCTAACTTTATTTTATAATTTAATTTTAATATATGAATATATAAAATATAAAATAAAAAGTTATTCAACAGCATGCCTATAATAACGTTAGCGATAATAACTAAAAAGAAAAATATATGAACCAACTAATAATCAGTCAAGAATAGAATAATATAATTAATTATAATTAGTTTTATTAATTTATAATTTAATTTGTTTTTTAAATTATTGTTGACCACGTTCAAAACATGAGGAAAGATACGCTAGTGACAGGAGAGAATCACGGAACAGATGCTTTGATCATTCATTAGTTGGTTCCATATAATTAATTATGTTTTATTAATGCGTAACACATGAAACATATAAATCATATCCAAAACCATCCAATTTACAAGAAAAAGAAACATCCGTGTGCCTATCAATAGCAACATCCGGTTAAAGTCACTGGTGCCTCTGATTTACCAGTTAGCTGATTCTTGACTTATATAGAGTTGGTTCCTAGCATTATTGTAACTAAAATTATATTTTGATTAGCTTGATAAATTATAATAAATAAATTTGTTCACATAAATAATTATATTTTTGTTAATATATTATTGTTAATATTTTTTATTTTGTCTATTCATCATATTAATTTTGATCTGAGGTGCTTTTTACCAATTTAGCATATTATAGGATATCAAATAGTTAGAAGAAGTTAATAATTTTGATTTTTTTTTTGTCAATTAACAAGTAATTTGAGATGAAATTTGTTAGTTTGATTAACATAGTCAGAGGTTTATTTCACTGTGTATGCAAATAGTTTTTTTTTTATTTTAAAGTGGATGATTATTTAAGTATATTATTTATATTTTATTTAATGTGTTTGATTTTGCATGTCCGCATAATGTTTATTTTACTATTTATGCAGATGGTCTTTTTTACTAAAATGTGGATGTTCATCATTAAATACCACTTAAAACACCTCCCAAAATTTTTCTATAATCCTTCCAATATATGGTTTGAAAAAAGAAATGAGTACGAACACGATAAAACACTAGGAGACTCATGGTGGATGGGAAGGATGGTGGCGCAATGACGAACCGGATCTGGTTTGGCCATCGAAGACATATGGCAGAGAGGATAATTGATGCGTGAGCATCTTATCTATCTTTTTCTAGTGAATTTGCATCTAATTTGTTGAATTTAATTAAGAATTAATTATATTTTAACCACTATGGATGCTGTTTTGAGTTTTGTGTAATTTTATTTATTTTAGGTAGCATTCGGAGGGATTTGATGAAGTTTCTGCAGAGAAAAAGAAGAAACCAAAGAGATGACCAGCAAAGACCGACGCAGACGCATGGCTCACGCGACCGCGCGGAATGGAGAAATCGCAATGACGCGATCGCATGCCTGACGCGATCGCATGTCTTACGCAAACGCGTGGACTGGAATCTGCACAAATGACACGAGCGCGTGGACGACGCAGACGCGTCACATGCGCGATCTGCAATAATACAGAAAACGCTGGTTATGAATTCTGGGCTGTTTTGACCCAGTTTCCATCCCAGAAAACATAGATTAGAAGCTGCAGAATGGACAAATCAAGTGGTCCCCACCCATCAACTGAAGATCTGTTAATTAATTCGAATTTAAATTTAAATCTTATCTTTTAGGAAAATATATTATCTTAATTTTAGATATTAGAAATTATTTAATTAGGATTAGTTATAAAAAGGGGAGACTTCTCTTCTATTAGGTAGATTCCATTAGGGAGATTCCATTAGGAAATTCTATACAAATTTACATCTAATATTCCATGAGCAACTAATCCTCCATTGTTAAGGTTAGGAGCTCTGTCTATTTGTATGGATTGATTTTCTTACTTTTTCTATTTTAATTTATGCATGAATTTATAATTTAAGAATTGTTTTCGCTCTTTATTTTATGAATTTGGGTGGAACGGAAGTATGACCCTCTTTCTATTTGAGTTCCTGTAAAACTTGGAAAAGCTCTTTACTTGAACAACAGCTTGAAAACATATTCTCCTAAATTTTAATTATCTGGATTTAACGGGATACGTGACATATAATCCTTTTATTTTTTGGGTAATTAGAGTTTTTGTGGCATATAAACTGGAATTTGATCATGTAGCTTCTAATTGGAATTAATTGACCAAGGAATTGGCAGTTAATGAATTTTAGAGGAGACTAGAAAGGTCTAAGGAATTAGGGTCTAGTCACATATAGTTTGCCATAAATTAAATCCTACATGTTTAAAATAGTTAGTAAAAGAAATTCAATCCGGAAGAATAGATAACTCCAAAGCCTTAACTGTTTTCTCAATATTTTATTCTCAATTTATTTATTTGTCTATCCTTTTTATATTCTGAGTTCGAATTTAAACTTTTTGAATATCTAAAAACCCTTTTTTGCTTGCCTAACTAATCCTATCAAACACTATTGTTGCTTGATCCATCAATCCTCGTGGGATCGACCCTTACTCACGTAAAGTATTACTTGGTACGACCCAGTGCACTTGTCGGTAAGTAGTGTGGGTTATAAATATCACACCAACAATCGGCGCTGGTTGAGGGCTACGGCAGCGACCACACTGGGAAGGGACGAGGAATTGGGGAGGATGCTGGTTAAAGATTTGTCGAGGCAACGGCGAAACGGAAAAGTAGAATATGACTTCGTTACGGTGACGATGGACGAATGCGACACTGAGAAACTTCATGTCTGTGATAGTGCGTGATGAGTGGCATCACAGGAGAGGCGGCGATGAGCATCATCGCAGGGGCCGCAAGGGTGGAATGGTTGTGGTGAAACTAGGGTTTAGAATAGCTAAGTAAAGGTGTTATTTGGACTCTAAATGTAACACATTGTTCACATTATTCACAAATTTCAATGTCTACCTATCGACATTGTATGATAAAAGGTCACACTTCACCTTTTCAAGTCAAATAAAAAATTGAAAGGATACATATCCACATTATCTTGGGAGTTTTGTTCTTTTGTGAGGAGGCCATTATTTAAAAATAGAAGGTTAATTATTTCTATAAATTGATCATGTACTACGAAGTACAAATATTTACTGAATTATTGTATTTGCATGTCAGACACATTTTAGATGCGACACTCGTCTTACGCGTATGTTTGTTATGTCCAACCGTGTCTTAATAAAAAATATTTTTTTTTCGACACGCTTTGAGTCTTGGACACACCTAAATATCATCATGTGTTAGTGTATCTAGCCTTATTCTTAAGATATATTCATGAAATAAATTTAGAAATATTATATATTATTATTTATTAAAATAAAAAAATTAAATATTTTTTATAATTAAAATAAGACATTAAATATAATTAAAAATTTAATTTATGTTTTAATATAAATAAAATATCAAAATATCATTACGATTTATCTAAAAAATATTTTATATTTTATATATATGTGTCCCCATGTCTTATCAGATTTTAAAATTCGTGTTGTGTCAACATATTTCGTGTCGTGTTGTGTTTCATATATGTGCATCCACTACCAGAAACACGGTGATTAGCCACGGAAAAAACCGTGGCTAAAATCAAGAAAAACTGTGGCAATGAAGCGTTAGCAACGAATGGGTATCCGTGGCTAATAAGGGCGACGCATTTTCAGTTAGCCACGGTTTTTGGCCTGTTAGCCACGGTTTTGTGACCCGTGGAAACATTTAAATAGCCACGGTTTTCACTATTTTAGCCACGCTCTAAACCGTGGCTAAATGACAATAATATAATCAACAAGTATAATTTTGCCACAATTTTGTCCGTGGCTAATATTGGTGGGCTGGGTTTTTTTGCCACAATTTTGCCCGTGGCTAATGTTAGTGGGTTATTTAGCCATGGTTTTTTCCGTGGCTAATCACAAAAGATAAATTAAAAAAAATATATATATATATATAATAAAGATGCTACTTAGTACAAAATTATATCGTATAAAATTAAAAAAAATTAGCCATATCCATATAAGTAGAATTCTTATTAATAAAAATATGAAATTTAAGTAATAATGTTGAAAAGCAAATATCCTGAACTAAATGAGTTTAAACTATTACAAAATCAAGTATCAGAATGCACCATTATTAGATCTCTAACGTCTTCATTGGAGTACCTACAAAAACATTCAAATAAGATTGTGTTATCTCTTAATTCATGAAAAAAAAATGTTCCAAGACATATATTTAAAATAATAGTTTAATGTAAAAAAAAAGTAAAAATGCATACCCAATAAAGCTGAGTTTTCATTTTCACAACATAAAACATATCATTAAACTCCTCATCAATCAATATATTATATATTGCTAGACTTATATCCTGCTAAACAATTTTCAATTCAATTGCTTCATGTAAGTAAGTAAGATATCAGATTACAATCAAAATCATTTAGAGACGGAATTTAAAAATAAAAATAGAAATGTATTAGCAATTAACAAGATCAATATT
This sequence comes from Arachis duranensis, assembly GCF_000817695.3. Classification (NCBI taxonomy): domain Eukaryota; kingdom Viridiplantae; phylum Streptophyta; class Magnoliopsida; order Fabales; family Fabaceae; genus Arachis; species Arachis duranensis. The sequence goes on along the minus strand of NC_029775.3, from coordinate 2,526,132 downwards.
TTAGAGTAGAAAGTTGAACTTACCAGGTAAATATCGAGCATATCGAGCATGCGGATCTTCCAGATAAGTGTTCCTTGTTCCATGGCAACATGCATCCATTACTCTAAGTTACCATTGTTCACATATTCATCCATTAGTAGCTTAAATATTGAAACAAAAACAAATAAAATTGCTATTGATAATACAAAGAAATAGATACTATGTACTCAGGAGTTGTGAGAGCATAGATAATAACTTAAAATGATTTACTTTGCTAAAAATAAATACCTGTTAACTCCCTCCAAGCAGGCACATAAGATGTTTATGTCTAACATGACCTATAGCCTCCACTTCAATTATGAATTCACTTTTCTTATTCTTTATTAAATAATTTCAAATTTCAATCACACAACAACTTCGCTTTAATAATTGAAAGAAAACAGTCTCAACTACTGTCTAGTGTTATAATGAAAGAAAAGTTGAAAGAAGCAAATCAAATAAAGTATCCTTACAATTTTTTAAGAAGTTTTTTTTACTGCCACCTCATTTCTATTGATCAACATATAGAATGCTTCTTACCCTTCTTGGAACTTCCTTTTTCTTCGTACATCAAACTAAAATCTCTCTCATTGAGATAGTTTGATCTACACTGACTAACATTATTATAATCACAAAATAACACTCATGTAAAAAGGAATATTCAAAAAGGCTAGACTCTTGAAAAAGTTAAGTATATGAAAATTACATGTTTGAAGAATGGATGCTACCATAGTGATCTAAATGGTGGAACTTCTTCTTATGAAGTGGTTTAGAATATACAAAACTAAATGCATAAAGTTAGACTCAAAAGTAAGAAACACAAGAAATGATAAGAAATGTAAATAATAACTCTTGTTTGCTACCTTGCTATGGCTATGAGCATTACCAAAATAATATTGATTTTAGGAATTTTAGCATATAAAAGAGAACTAAAGTTAATTAGGAATATAATTAATCACATTAGTACGTACTACTAAGTAGATAATTATATTTATGCATTTAAATTATACTTTATACCAAAAATTCATTCTCTATACCATCAAAAGGATAAATGAATAAAACATGCAAATCCAAGACAATGCACTCATCTCCACCAGCAACAAGAAGAGAAAATTTAAATCGACCAGTATTTTAGAGAGGCAAGATTCAGAGCACTACCTCCAGAGAGAGCGACAGTGAAGGAGGTGCAATGAAGCAACCTAGGTTCCTTCAACTCTTCTTCGCGATTTGCCGTAGAATCGGATTCCACCGATTTTACTTGCTTCTTCGGCGACTCGAACTGACGGTACTCGAACTGCTGCAAATCATGGTCCTTTCTCTTCCACAAAATGTCTAATGCGATCGTACTCATAATTTAAACAGGAACGGATTGAGCATAACAAATTTACTCTGAAAGTTAGTTGCAGGAGCTAAGAAATTACGGATTTGGAGAAACTGAAGAGAATGTTATTAGCGAGAGGGGTTGGTTGCATGTTATCAAACTTGAATCAATTACAGGAGTGAGTGGGCTACTAGTTACATTTAACATTACCGTTATAAATTTCATTTATCTTATTATAAATGTTAATTTGAATTTTGTTTAGTGAAGTAACTATCATTTTTAATTTAGAATAAAATTTAATTTTAATAAAAATATTAAATTGTAAATTTTATAACTTTAAATTATATTTTAAAAATTTTACATACAAATTAGAATTTAGAATTTTGACCCGTTGGATTTAAAAAAAATGGCATCAATAAAAATTAAAATAAATAAACTTAAAACTTAAAATTTTGATACCTTTGAATTAAAAAAGAATAAAAATGTTGTACATAGTTAAAAAATGAACTTCCATAAAGTTTATTTTATTTTATTTTTTTATTAAATTAATAAAATGTTAATAAATAGATAGAATAATAAAATGTAGTTATAAAACTAATATTCTGAATTTTAAGAGTTAGAACTTTGTTCATTAATATTGCACTAAATTAATAGTGAGTAATTAAATTAGTTATTATTCCAATCAATCATAGTTAATATTTTTTATTTTTTAGAATTAGCTAGAGTTATTTTATTAAAGATAAATATGTACTTTTTTTTTGTACTCTTTTGATATTCTTTTTATAATTTTAACATTTATTTTTAATTGAATCATTTTATTTTATTACTAAAGTCTCTAAATTAATGCATAATGTGAAATTGAACACTGAAACTGTATTTGGCCAGAAAGAATACGAATAAAAAAAGTGACAACTAAAAAATATAAATAGTAAAATTGTATGTATATGAATTAGTCTTTTTTTATTATATTACAATATGATTTTTATAAAGTAATGAACAACACAACCACACAAAAAAAATTACTTTTAAATCAAGAAAGAAAAATTAAAAAAAGATTCGGAGATATGGCAGAGTATAATTTTTCAGCACTGAAAAGGAAGAAGGAAGAAAAAACTAACAATTGGAGAATTGGAAAAGCCTGCATAAAAATTGAGAAAAAGTATAAACTGCATAAAAATATTTTGAAAGAGATGGAGAAAAACGCCAAATTAAAGACAAAATTTTGAAGTGAAAATCGTTTAAATTCATCACGGTGATCATTAGGTCTGCGGTAAATGAGGAAAGTCATCTCAAGTTAGCCACGAACAAATAAAACCGTCGAAAAAATCCACAAAATTTAGCCACGGAGATGCAAGACGTTGCAAGTGATTATCACGATCATATAATTTGCCACTATTTTTTATTCGTAGGTATCTTCCCGTTGGTAATACCCGTATTTCTGGTAGTGATCATATATATATTGTCATTTCAATAAGATGCACGGTAAGGAAAAGAAAAAAAATATAACATTTTTATGGTAGTCACCAAAATAATCATTTTAAAAGAATAAATTTTACAGTTAATAATGCCCAATAAATTAAATTGTTTGATCATAAAGTATATTTTACCATTATTAAATGATTTGAGGTTATTACTCGAACTGTTAATAGATATTAGATCTAAGGTAACGATGGTCTAAACTCTTAAAAAATGTTCTTTCATGTGTTCTTAAATAATAGTTAATAGGTAAGTGCTTGTAAGAGATTCCAATACCAAAATCAGTAAGTATTTTGATAAAATAGTGCTGCAACTAAGTTGAAACTCAACTGCGTGCAAAATAGTGATATTTATAAGGTGAAAATTTAGGTGAAATCGACTTCACATGAAGTTGATACTTGAGAGCTATTAGATGAAAATTTAATTAAATCAGTCAAATCATTTAACGGTTCTCAGATATCAATTTTACGTGAAATCGACTGTAACTGAGTTTCCACTTATTTATAAAGTAGGGAAGCACTTGTTCATTAGAGAGGGTGGCCTTGATCCAAGTCTTGCAGCGGTTATTCACTTATTCCCCTTAATACTAGATAATTTTGCATGGTAAAAAGTTGCTTTTTCTATATGTGCTTGATTTTATGATATGGGCAGGTGCGGGTGGAGATTCTAGACTTGCTCCTCAAGTCAGGTTGGAAATTAAAACTAAGATACTTAGTTTATGTTTGATTCCTGCGTGTGAGACCTGTTTTGTTTATTGAGTCAAGTCAGGTTTAATTAAAATATATCTGTTTCTGGTTCAACAATTTTTATAGTGTATTTCAGATATCCAATCCGATTCATATCCAGAAGGTGCTTAAAGTCTTAAACCATTTGGATATTAAATCCATGCAAAAGCACTAATTATCGTAATATTTTTTCTAATAATATGTATTTCTATTTTTTGCTTATTATCAATTAATATTAACTACTATCGATAAAAATATCCTCATTTTATTTAAATGATTGATTAGTATGAAATAAGGATGTATTTCGACCTTCATTTCTTTTTTGTTTCTTTTCTACTTATAATGAGAGACCATCAAAACTACTTTTAAACATTTATTTTTCTCTTTCACTATTAACTACTATATAAAAGTTTTATTTTTTTGGTGATATTTGTATTGGTATAACTTTTGAGATAATGAATGATTCAAAAAAATTATGTTTTATTAACATGAAATGAGAAAATTTGATGTCTAAATATAAAAAATATTTTTACACTAAAATGCATAGAGATTAAATCTAAAAAATAATATACTATATATTAGGAACAACTTTAAATACTGGATAAAGGGTTCGGACTTGAAATACTATTCTTTTTTAGTAACAAGACGATTAAATCTTAAAAAATTAAAAATTGCAACAAACTTATATAGATAGGTCTCTAAAAAAATATTAATATCAAATAAAACTTTGAAAAAATTCTGATATAAGTCTTAAAAAAAATAACACTGAATAATTACGTAAAAAATTGCAGTACTTAATTTATCTTTTTTAATGATAGAATATGGACTTAATTTGTTTTTTTAAGACTATGTTTAAATGTTATATCTAAGATAAAAATACAAAAATAAAGATATAAAGACAGAAAGATAAAGATAATTTCTAATTTTTTTATACTTCTGTATTATATTTGAAAGTAGTAGATAAAAAATTGTCAAATGTCTTTGTTTATATTTAAAAAAATAAAAACAATTAAATACATAATAAAAGACATTATATACCCTTTTGATATTTTTTTAAAACTGAAATATTTTTTCGATCAAATCCCATCTTGTAATAAAAGAAAAACCCTTTTCTGTGTCCACTTGATCTTTTTCGATCAAATCCCAATTAGTTCAACATTCATCTTCTTCACTTTTAGGTTCATATTCTATTTTCATCTTTCTAACCCTTTATTAATTTTCTTTATTCCACTTTTATACTCTTCCTTCGTCTTCTTTGTCCTTTCATCTTCTTCACTCTTACTTCTCCAATTACAACATCAGTAAGCATGGGAGAGAGACAAACTTCGAAGACGACGAAGTCAAGGCAACACAGACGGGTCCCTTGCTTTTTCGGATCTCTTATATATCTAACCTTCTTTAGGCCGGACATCATTTTTAGTGTTGGAATTTGTTTTAAATTCCAATTACATCCAAAGAAATCCCATCTTTCATCTGTCAATGAAATCATTAGATATATAAATGACACTTCTGATTTTGGTCTTTGGTATTCTAAATTTGATGAGTTTTGTATAGTGGGTTATTGCGATGCAGATTTTGTCCATGATTGAGTTGATAGAATGAGCACTTCAGGAATTTGTTGCTTTCTTTGATAGTCACTAAACGTGTGGTCCAGCAAGAAACAAGTTACTGTGGCCCTATCCATAGCCAAGACTGAATACATAGCCCTATCATCTTGTTGTTCTCAATTATTATGGCTTAAAACCCAACTTGCAAATTATAAATTGCAAGTTAATAGTATTCCCTTAATGTGTGATAATATGAGTGCAATAAACATTTATAAAAACTTCGTTCTACACTCTAGAATCCATTGGTGAAACCTTAGATTATTATGATGTTGGCGTCAATGCCTATATCACTGAAAAATGGGACAATGATCTGAGAATTTCACACAAGGATATTTTGGCCAAGATATGTAAAAACATTTTTCTCATGAATGATGTTACTCCTAACCACTGTGTCCTAGGTCCTGTCAAAATTCAGTTACACTGCATCATTACCCACATTCTCTTACCTCAAAGCGGTTCATATCAACAAGTTACTCTCTGAGATACCTTGGTTCTCTTTGCCATCATTAACAAAATTGAAATTTCTTTTGCTTATTTAATAATGCGTCATATGTATAATTGTATCAAAAGTGACAAAAATGTTTCATTACCATATGATATATTTTTTATTTGTTTCTTTGAGTACTTTGGCGTTGATCTAAAAAATGAGACTCAAGAGAATAGAATTTTATCTCGTAAAGGCGGTGGTGTAGTCAAACAAAAAAAAGGATAAAATGCCTAAGACTGCCAAAGATACGGTTATAGAAGAATAAGAAGATGAAAGTATCCTTCCTCTATTTGCAGCTGGGACATCAACTTCCAACAAGTACTTGGTAAATGGTATTGTCAAAGATGTGTTGCAAGAATTTGTACAACCTCACTAAGAACATGATCAATTCTAGCTAACAAGATAGGATACTTGCAATTCAAAATGAAAACTCTTTAAAAAAATCGTAAAGTAGAGTTGAAATACTTCTCAAATACATTGAATCATTGAAAGATGACCAAATAATATCTGAGCATAAAGAAGAATATATTTTAGAAATTAAAGATGAGGAATTTGATGTTTAACTCCTTGTCACTACTGTTGATTCTGAAAATTTGTCTTCTACTATTTAAATTATGTTATTTTGATACTTTTTAGTTTGTTTTGAATAATCGTAATATTGACTTTGTAGGATTTTAATTTGAACTGATATATTTTTTTATGTCCAACAAAACTTTTGTGTAGAGAATACTCGTCCTCCTTAATAACAAAAGGAGGAGTGAGTTTGAAGGGGAAAAAATAAATTGTTAAGGTGTTTAATTCATAAATAATTAGTACTGTTGTTCTTTGCATAAACTATTTGTGAATTAGTTGGTGCTAATTGATTAAGGCTGTTATTTTAAAACATTGATTGATTACAGTTCTAATTTTTTACTTATGATTGGTTGATGCTAACAGCTTGCAATTTTTTTGAAAAACAAGTTATTGGGATGGCTAAAAAAAATGATTGGTTGTATTTTTTTATAATTAAATTTGTTTGTGAGAATATTTTTCTGCATAAAAATTGCTTGAATAATTATCACAGATTAAAAAAAATTTTACATTTAAGAAGAGCCAACAGAATGAAAGAAAGAGAGAGTTCAAACTTAAAGATTGTATCATTAAAAGGAAGTTTATTAAACTCTTCTTATTTTTTTCATTTATAATTTATTTTATAATGTTTATCATTAAGAAGGAGATTGTTGAGTTTAAAGAAATAATAAATTAATTAATGATGACTAAACATTATTATTGTGTTAAAAATCCAATTATGTGAGTGATTAATTTGTAAATTGTGTAGAAAATAATAGAAAACAATACAGGCTCAATAGCAAACTTAAGGACCATAAGTTTCAAGGGAATATTTGCTACTGATCACTAATCATACCAACACTTTTTCATCATAATAAAGACAAGCTAAAGGTCAAATTATTGATCCAAGCCCAATACCATATCACACTCTCATGGCCCAAAAAAATGGTTGCTAACCAAAAAATGAAATTTCATTTCTATCTGAACCAAATCAAAGCTACCGAACCAATTCTATCTCTTCTTTCTTTTCTCCTCTCTCTCGTACCCACGTGAAGCATACTAAAAGGAAGCAAAAAAGAGAAAGTCTAATTAGGATTCAAATAAAAAAAAAAAGTGGATTGTCAAAACTAAGCAAGTCAAAAGTTAGAATTCAGGTCAGGATCAAATTAAAGAGATAAATCAAAAAATATTTTCTATCTTAGTGCTTTATTGGTAACTTGTTGAAGATGCTATTCTCCCTCAAGCACCAAACTAAAAAATTGAAGAAAGTAGAGACTGTAAAATTCTATTACAAATTAAGGGTCAAGAATCAAACCTGGGACCAAAGTTTTGATATACAGTTTAGATTCTTGAAAAAGATGAAAGAAAAGCAGCTAGATTTGATTGCATGTTTGCTTTAATTATTGCTGATGTCTTCTGCACTACTGCTACTACTGCTGTGACATTGGAAAAGAAAGAAGTCAACAGTTCAAACAAAGGTTCAAGTTTTGGAACCTTTACTCTTCTATTAAAGGGGTAAACAGCCAGAGATTGATTCAAAGAGTGAGCACACAAGTTTGGGTCCTCATAGCTTTCAAGCTAATCTTTCTTCTTTTTAGAGTTTTACATTAAATTTTCTATTCTTCAGTGTTCATCTTTTCTTTGTTTTTTTTAATAGAAAAAGACATTATGTGAGAAATTAGTAAAAACCATTAAGAGAAAAGATAAAGAGAGTTATTAGAAAAAGCCAAAATAATTATGTCAAAGCTCTTTTGTATATTTTTCTATTTTGTACATATGATCCTGAGGGGATTTCCTTACTAAGTTGGGTAAGCACATAGTGGTTGAAAATTTAGAGAGTAGACCTAGTCAATTCTAACTTAGGTAGAAATTAGGTTTGTCCTATATAGGAATGGGTTGAATTCTAGAAAAATTGGCATTTGTAATCTTTGTGAAAGATAATGAAAATTCCTCCATTGTTGTAGGAAAGAATGGATATAGGTCACATTGCACGTGGTGGCTAAACTAGGATACATGGCTGTGTGATTTTCTCTTCTCTACTCTTTTTCTGTTTCACTTCGATAAGAGACAAAATAAAAGTGTCTCATGCATTATATATTTCTCAAAAGATGTAGCTATCCAAAAGTAACTAGTTGTTCTGTTTCTAAACGCATTTTCAAGAGACAAAATCAAATTGTCTCCTGAATTTTAATTTAGATGCATCAGTAACTAAGTTTCTATTCCAGTCAAAAGCAAAAAGCAAAAAGAGATTAAAAAAAGAGGTCATAAGTTCAACCTATCTTCTTTAAGTCATTCACAAACCTTCAGATATTGTTATTCTTATTATTCTTGGTAATATCATTCTCTACATGACTATACATGATTTTTTATCTTATACATTTGTATAATTTATAGAAAAGGAGTGATACCTTTAAAATTAGAATGGCAATATCCATTCTTTAATATCAGATTTAAAAAGATTATATTTATTATGTTTTTAAATTGTTTTAGTAATTACGGTTCAATCTATAAAGTACGGATATTTCGCTGAGTTGTCATGTCTGCGTACTGGATATATTTTGGACACAATATTCATCGATACTCGTCCGACATGCGTGTCTGCTGTGTCCAACTGTGTTTTAATAAAAAAATAAAAAAATTATCTTTAGACACACCTAAATACTATCACGTATAGCGTGTTTAGCCTAATTTTTAATATGTATTTCTGAAATAAATTATATATATAATGTGTTATAATATTTTAAAATTAGTGTGTCCAAATATCTTATGTCAATGTGTGTCCCGTGTATCATAGGATTCAACTAACTAAACTATTAACAATACATTTAATTCGTATTCTTATTTTTAAAATTTTATTAAAAAAATAATAGAAACAATAAATTTTATTTTTTATTTTCACCTCCTATTTTTTTCTATTTCCTTTCTAAAATTTAAAAAACTAAAAACACTAAAAATAAAAAAAATAAAAAATGAAAAACTAAACCCAAATAAAATCTTTCTGAATCAGCTTCTCTACCAGATTATTAACCCAAAAGAACCACAAAACGTATCAAAGCCCAAAAGAAATCTCGTCTCTCTTCGCCTTCGCCATCTGCTGCTTCTGTCAGCCGCTGCTTCAGCTCTTGCCGGCGCTGCCACCATTCTCCGATTCGCCGTCCCCTCTTCTCGTTGCTTCTTGAGTCCGCTTGCTCTCGCGGCTCCCATCCTCCGCTTCTTCTCCGCTGCAAGGTGCAGTGCTACTGATCTCATTTCTTTTAAGCTAATTAGCTTTTCAGTCTTTATTATCTTGTACCCTTCCTTCTCCGGTCAATTCATATGGTGTCGTTTGAGGGTGATTGCAATTGCAGAAGATGATCGGTGTGGGGAAGATGAAGCAGTATACTAATGTCCTTGACAAGCCTCTCACCAAGGGCAAGCAAGAGGTTAGTTAGGTTTAGGTTTCCCTTCACTTGAAATCCCTCCATTTCTCTGAGATCTCGCATTTCAATGCTATTATTTTCTACAGGATTGTCAGCGGAAGATTGAAATCTTTTAGTCAATCATAGATTATTATGGTTCTCACTGACTTCTGAGTCTGTTGATGTGTTTATTTCTTGGAATAATTTGATGCATTCGGTGCAGGTTAGTCTGAGTGCATTTGCGTTCTTGTTCTCTGAGCTTGTCCAGTACAACCAAACTCAGGTTGACAACATTGGCGAGCTTGAACGAAGGTGAAGAAAATACCAACTTGATCTTGTGTTTATGATGAGTAAACTGCTCTGTTATTAAGATATATCGCTTTTCTAGATACAAGGGACTGAATATTTAATGTTACCTTTAATTATCTTTCGGCGATGATTTCTTTGATGCGTATGGGAGTAGAAAGTGTGAGAGATCAAAGTATGAGGCAGTAACATGGCATGGCAAAGAAACTTCCATTACACATGTTGACACTAAAACCCATATAGCCATCCACAGATTTGGGGTTGAGGAGGGAGGAGGGGACACTAGAATTTTGGGTCATTTTTTTATTTATTTCTTTATTTTGCTATTTTACCCTTAAATTTTCTAAAGCACAATTACATGAGAAAAAGCACACCAACAACTAGGAAAAAAAGTATAACTATTTCCATTCTATTCGCTTACACTGTGAAACTCCCAAACGAAAGTCTTAAACCATCTTTTCCTTTCGTCTTAAACTCCCAAACAATATAATAAGTGAATAACATACAACTAACCACTCCCTTCCACACTTTTTCTGTTCTATTATATTATTAACCAATATCTTCCATCCTCTTTAAACTCCCAAACTTACCCTTATGTGTAGTGTTGAGGGATAATGTTTCTAGATTATAGGAACCAGAGATTGACCTGGCTTTAAAAATACCATTGTTCTGATGATTTGCTTTTATTATGTTTTGAAATCAATATAAAGTATGCTGATATTTATCAATGTAAATGCACTAGACTGGAGGATGCTGGATATGCAGTAGGGGCCCGAGTTCTAGAGCTGCTTTGCCACAGGGATAAGGTAAATCTGCTATCATAATTCTCTGCAAAATCTTAGTTAACTTATCTGATTAGGAACAATTATTTGACACTGGATGCTGACATATGGAAAGAGTCGATTCCTATCTTTGAAGGATTATTATGTCTATTGGCTAAAATGTCCATAGATAAAACTATCATTTTATGCTGCATTCTGATCCTTGAGCTTTGTTGCTGGAGTCTTCAGTCTTGTACTTGTAAGCAAATTTGTTTCTATCAATATTTCTGACAGATTTGATTGCTTAAACTTGAAAGAAGAAAAGGACGTGTATTTTTGCGAATCTTTAAAATATATTACGTTCTTGATGTTCATATACATATTAGATTCTTCTATTTGTGTATGTTCTACTTGATTATAATTTGATATCTACTTCTAGTCTACGTCTAATATATATAATGGGGATTGAGGAGGGGTTTGGTGCAAAGATTTTTGTTCCTAAAATATCCTTCTGAAAAACATTTTCTGCTATGTATAGAATTTGAACCCAAACTTCTTGGTTAGAATGTTAGATACTTACCATCTTGACTAATCTCAATTTTGTAACAATTTTACATATTTAATAATTAAAAAGATGGACGTGCCTATTAATACACTTGTTAATATAATGTGTTACTGACAAGATCAGTGACTCACTGACTTGAGATTATAAGTATTACAATTTGAAATCTTTGCATGAGTCTATATGAGTAGAGTAGTATATTAATAGAAGTACCCATCCTATGTAATGCTTCTTTGCCACCATCACATTTGACACTACGATTTTGTTTGTCTTGTAACATTCTCTTTATAGTGAGAGAATCTTGAGATGGTCATTATTTATTCAATACTGATTTGTCCTCGAGGAAGGTAGGTTTATTGGATCTATACGTTGTTTTGTTTGTATGTTTGTATATATAGGCAATAGACAATTATTTGGGTTTGCCCATGAGCTGGGATATCTATGGTTATGAGTTTAGGATGACCGAAATAGCAATAATTTCTGAAACTACAGGGAAATAGAAGGGAGACACGACTGTTGGGAATTCTCTCTTTTGTACACAGTACAGTGTGGAAAGTACTATTCGGAAAGGTTAGTTCCTTCATCAACTTTTTCTTTTATACCCGATATCTAGAACTGTGAAAATATTGTGTAACACAATCTTTTAATGCAAAAATAAAAATAAACTTGATGTTGTACAATGGAATAACCTTTCTCATTCTAGTATGGTATGCCCTTCTAGAATCGCAACAAGGTTCTGGGAAATTCTAACTCATAAAAGGAATACCAGCATTACCTTCTAAAAACAATTTTATCTTAACTGTAAAAAATAGGACAGTATAAACTGTTTAGATTTTATGCAAATGTTGTTTTGGTGATTAGTGTTAACAAGCTTGTGAGGCTGTTCAAAGTACTTGAATTTGATCCTTGAGGTTCACTTTGATGATCTGATGTGGTCGTTGCCTCCTTGGGATGAGTACAGCATAACTATTAGTGTCAAGTCAAAGACCTTGTAAATGTTGAACAAACATAGATATCATGTTGTCATTTCATAATCAGTTGGACATGGTTTTGAGATTCTCATTGTATTTGAGCAAAAAATCCATCGATCGCCACACACTTCTTATTCATCGACGTTTTCCTTGCGTCTATTTTCATTTGTTGAATAGTAACTTCAAGATGTGTTGTTAATAGCCAATACAAGAAATGCAAATACAAAATGCTTGATCTGTGAGAATTATTCAATATGAAGACATGTATATAGAGTAGGTATAAATGAAGGTTAAAATTCAATAAACCACCATGAAGTAATATTCATTTGCACCCCATTCCCTTCTCTTTGAACTCTTTCTTCCTCTCTATCCCATGTTAAACTCATCAATACAGCTTTTTGCGCCAACAAAAGTGTTTATAAGATTGAATGTTGCCCTACCAATGTTTGCATAAAACCGCCTTGGAGGAATTCAATATATGGTTGGCTGGCTGCCTTTTCTACTCAAGACCCTTGACTTTGTGGGGTTTCATGTGTTTTGGCCCTCCATCATTTATGTAAGAGTAGAAATGAATGGATCATTACTCATTAGTGCCCCCTATGTAATGATCAAGAACTTATTTTTAATTTTGCGGAGATAATGCAAAGCAAACATTTTCACTAATTTGTGTTCTGTTCTGGTTTCCCCGTATGGATTAGGTCAATTAGCAATTATCTAAATTATTACCATCTTACTACTCTCTTTTCCCCCCGCCCCCCTTTTTTTAGGTAGCAGACTCTCTGGAAAAAGGAACTGAACATGAAGATGAATACATGATCAGTGAAAAGGAGCTCCTAGTAAACAGGTGACAGAATTTGTTAGCATCAACAAACGTCTTATTACACAGTAATTACATACTTGCTTTTTGAACATAAATAACAATGACCTAATGGATCATCTATTGCTTATAGATTCATTTCTATTCCAAAGGATATGGGAACGTTTAATTGTGGAGCGTTTGTTGCTGGAATAGTACGGGTATGTGCGTCTTTTACCTTCAACCTGTTTTATGTTTTTTCTTGTGCAGCATTAAACTGTGATTTGTTTTGTTTCATTCATCCATATAGGGTGTTCTGGACGGTGCCGGGTTTCCAGCTGTTGTAACTGCTCATTTTGTGCCTGTGGAAGGCCAACAACGACCTAGGACAACGATTTTGATAAAATTTGCTGAAGAGGTAAAGTTGCCATTGAATTTGCTTTCAAATCTGCCATTGCACATCCATTCTTTTCTCAAGTCCTGATCAAACAATTGACATCCTGGTCCTCTTCTTTTCTTTTCTTTTTCTCATTTTTTATTTGGAGCTCTCCCGATCCTCTTGAAACCAGATTAATTTGTTTTTGTCCTGCAGGTGTTGCATAGAGAAGCAAGGTTAGGCTGATGTTTTTACTGAAGATTTTCAGTTAAGATATTTTTAATGAGTACTGTACATCTCATTATAGGAAGATTTGGAACTTTCACCTCTACATGTGAGAAAATAATCCAGAAATTTACATGATTCTATTCTATCCTGTTGGTATTGTGTGTCGATTAATGTTGAAAAACTGTTCTCGTGCTTCATATGAATTTCAACATTTCCAGGTCTTACCTCTGGTGGTATTTGGATTGAGTAAGTATAAAACACCACAAATTGTAGCTTTGATTTGTTAGAAACAATTGGAATGAAAATGCCAAGTCATGCTGTTTGGGGATCACTGATGTTTTCTGCTCACCGCACATTAGGAACACAATATTACATCAATATTTTTTTTTAATTTTTTTTAATTTTTCTCTCTCTCGGTTAATAACAAAAAGGTTGATACATGAAATCATGTGGATCAGTTCAAAAGAAATAAAATACCAGAAACACACACCAAGGGACATAGAACAAACACTTGATTTCATACTATTAATAACTTCACAGCTCAAAGTAAAATAAATAAATAAGGATAAAGTTTCTCTAATAACCACAGTGATTTACAATCAATAAATTTCGGTATGAAATATATTTGGTGAAAATATCTATTTTACTCTTCCTAATTAAAAAACTTTGTGCTTTCTCTCTTTTATCTTTCCTTCCAAGTGTTCATTTTCCCGTTGCCTTCCACTCCTGCTCTCTATACCTCTCTCCTTCCACCTCCTCCTCCTCTCTAGTGGTGAGAAATATCTAATACTATCCAAAGGTCGTGATTAGGGTCTTTGCGTTATGTAATTCTTTAATTCAATTGCAACTATTTCTTTTTGTCATTGTATACTATTCCAAACTTGATATTTAAATTCCCGAGTCATCCTGTGCACGACTTGTGAGACAACGCAAGATTCAAACTTCTGACACTTGTTTAAGTGGACAAGTGAGTTGATTACTCGGCCAACTCAAATTTATTCCCGGAGTTGACATTTAACCCCTCAAAGACCACCTCATGTGACTTACCATGTCTCGTGCAATATACAGATAGAATCAGAGACATGATAATCAAAATTCACAGACCACCCCATATAGCTCAGCATGACCTGAGAAGTTTGAATACATACAAGCTTCTACATTTGGTTACAAACATTGTATTTGACCATTACAAATTATGAGGTTGATAATTTTTCTTTATTTTTCCTCATTCATCCAACCCCGATACATGAAATGACCTCTAATAACTCTCTCTTTTTCATTTATTCTTGGTCCCACTTATAAAATTAATGGTGAGAGATCATACTTTACCCTCTCAATTGTTAAAAAAAGTTTAAGAGGATCCATTTCCATAAAGTAACAATATCCTTCCAATATAGCTATGTACTTGTTCTTATTCAGATTTGCATTTAATTTTCTCAACTGCATACAAGCATATGTTTCTGGTCACGAATATCAGTTTTAGTGTTCATGATTTTTTTTTTTTTGGGATAAGTGGAGCACTCACTAAAGCCATGAGGCAGTGAGAAGTCATTACAGACGACACGACAGCAAACAAAGCTATGCAACACACAGCAACAAGCATTACAATGCTGATACTGTTTCTCACATTCCATAATAAAGGAAACTAAAAAAAGCATCAATAAACAACAATGCTGGTCACCTTGGAACATGATTTATAACTCTTATATAGAATACTTCTAATAGGAGGCAATGTATGTATGCAATTATTTATACTTGAGTTGAAGTTATTCTTTTCATATTGTTGTTAGCATAATCATGACATATTAATAAATATAAAAATAGCAGCTGTTAGTGGTTGTATTTATATCAGATATTATAATTCTTTATATGAACTTATATTATTCGTATCTTGTGCTGTATTATTTTTAGTGATTGTATTTTGAGTGAGATCGGATAGAGCGAAAATCTACTCCTATCCATCCCCTTGTCTCCCTACTAAAAAACAATTTTGATATTACGTAAACTTCGTACAGATTCAAACAAATTTTTTATAGAACTATAATTTATTAACACTGTTCTACTGAGCATGGCCATTTATTTGTTTTACTCGACTTTTTATTTCATTGTTAACAACAAATAAACTAACATTTTTTTGAGTTTTATTTCACAATTTTAATTCAAATAGTAGAAATGACTTCTCTTGTAAATGTCTCAATATCTCAATTGTAGTTTTGATGTAAATTAAAAAAACAAAAGTGGTAGACACAAAATATGTAAGGTGCCGAAGAAAAAAATAAAATAAAAAAATTAAAAGATAAAAAAAGAAGAAGGTGAAAAAGAAGAATTAAAAAGTAAATAATTTTAATTAAAAATATAAAAATATGGTACAAGAGTTTGATTTCAGATTTCAAAAAAAATATTTAAAATTTTCAATTTTACTATGTATACAGAACAACTGAGAGTGTTTTTAGATTTTTTAATTTTTTTAGAAAAATAATATGATTATGTTATTTGTCTAAAATTTTATTTATAGACTAGTTTAATGTCTAATTGATAATTATTCTAAAAATTGTGTGAATTTCCAAACAACAATCAAGTAATTATTTTTATCTTTTATCTTTTAAAAATTATTAAATAATTTGACAGATTTAACTAAATTTTTATTTAACTACTTTCATCTATCAATTTTACATAAATTTAATTACACCAAAATTTCTACCTTTATCTTAACACCTCATTTTTTATCGGCAACAATAGTAAATTATACTCCTAGAAATACGTTGTACTAAACAAATTTTTTCAATTATTTTATACTTACATTAGTATAACTCAAATTGATCCATGAAAATTAAAATATTGTAGCAAAAGTTAACTAAAATTTTGAAACATTTATTTTATTAAATATTTTTTTAAAGAATAATACTTGCTTAACAATGTTAGAGTATAATTCTAAAAATTGGATTGGAGTAACCGGCTCAACCTTAATAAAAATCCAATTTGTAGTGTACCAATTAAAAATCCGGCAAAGGCAGCAATCACGTGAAGCCCAATTTTTTATTTTTATTTTATCTTTTTGTAAAAGGAGCTTAAACAAAGTTGTCTACTGCTGAAAAAACAAAAAACCCTAAATCATTACCCACGAAACGTCCCCTACCCCGTCTTCTTGTCTGACGTCACGGAGTTGCCGTCGCCGATATCGTTACTCCGTTCGACCTCTCCTCCTTCATTGCTACTCCGTTCAACTCCTGCATAGCCGCCTCTTTCTCTGCCGCCTGCGCGTTGTTTTCAGCGTCTCTGCTCGCTCGGGTCACCGGCATCTCTGCCACTCGCCTCTCCGGCCACGTCTTTACGCGCCTCTTCTCTCCGTCTCTGCCCACCCTAGTATGACATTTTGACATTCTCAATTTCCGCATTGAATTTGCTTAATGATTCATGAATTCGATTAGTAATTTATCCTCATTTCTGCCATGTTTTTGTTGAGTTGCTGACTTGCTGTTTAATTGGATTCTTTTGTTTATCCTAATTTCATGAATTTGATTGGTAATTGGAGATTTTCGCTGTTTAATTTGATTGCTAATCTATCCTTAATTTTATTGCCGAGTTGCTGTTTAATTTTTGTGTTGAAAAGTAGACAAAGTATTGTGTGAGAAGTAAAATTTTGAATTTTATTATCATTGAATCAGTGAATTTGGATATTTTGAAATCTATATTGGTATATTTTAAATAATTTTATTTTATATTTAATTAAACTGATTTGACCATGGTTCAAACATGGTTGGACCACTGAATCTTGGAACCAATCACTCGGCCGGTTCAGTTCTCGCATCCTTGTGTTAAAGAATGAAGAAAACCTCCAATTTTGTCTTTCTTCAATCTTTCGTAGCATTATTCTTGTGATTAGTGTTGTAACATTTTCCTTCTGTAAATTGGGAAGGTTTGCAAAGCAACAGCAGACCACTTTTTGTAGCAGAAGTTTTGTTAAAAGAGCAGGAGAAGCAGCCAAAAGAACAATGAATATACTCTCAGTTGCACGTAGGTCATTGAATTTTGTTTCGATAAATCAGTTTCGTCAGACACATTTGCTCAGAAGACTTTCTACATGGCAGTTTACTGGTACTTTGGATTTTATCCATTTTTTCTTTTTGCTGATATCAATAGTTGATATTTCTCATTATTTGGATGTTTTCGTGTGTTGGTTCTAATTTTGTGTCTGATTGAGCTTGTGTATCTGTTTGACCATGTGAAAGTCTTGTTGTTTTTAATCCTGATAGTGTGTGACTGTAAATGTTGCTAAACAAATCTGATTTTGAGGGATAGATTTTCTTCCCAAAATTATACTTATAGAGTTTTGCATGATTTAGTTTTCATGTAAAAGCAGAACCAAATATAAAACTGGTTTATGACATCTCAATATTTTTGAAGCAGTTTATTGTACACATACTTACTGAAAGAGAAAAGCTCTTCACCCCTCTGCGTTGGGGAGGGGGAAGGGGAGGGGGGGGGTTCTCTTCCCACCAGAAGCTTTAAAGTCTCCTTAAGTGGTTTTCATAGCATTGATTGTGTGGCTTTACGAGCTGATTTTGACTGGCAAATAGCAATCACTCTTTCTATCAAGTAAAACTGGTAATAAAAAAACTACACCAAGTCAAACAAATTTTGATCTGCAGCAGAAAAAAAACAGTTAAGTTGCTTTTATAAAAAAAATGGAATCTGGATTTTAAATTTGGTTTTGGTTTGCTTACAATTTGGTTTGGTTCCAATCAGGAAGGTTTCCATGCACAACCCTAACTTCTTGGATCTGCTTACATTCGACATGTTTTAGACTTAGTTCCTTTAGGCATATTTGGGGCATGAATTGTGAATGTCTTGTTAGTTATTACTTTATTCTCAAGTTTGAAAATGATGGTGATGTAACTATATTATAGAAGTCATCATTATTAATTGTAACCTGCTGATTTATATTGTTGTCTCTCTATCTGCTACAGATTTAGTATTGTGATTCCCAAATTACATCATTATATCGCATGTCATTAGAACCTTTTAAAGGCATGTTTGTTTGCTATTTTGAGAACTAATAACTCCTAAAGATCTAGAAGTATGCATGACCCTGCTTTTAGAATGGATCCTAAACACATCGAATCACAAGATAGCTGTAATAAAGTAAGAGAAAGAACGTACAAATGCTGAAGAGTATGAGAATTTTCTTTTATAATATTTGTGTGTCTACCTAGTCTATGCAAAATAATTATAGTATTGCTGGTACAATGTGCATATTGGAAGGGGAAAATCGATGTGCTGTATGAAGGAAGAAGGAATAGAAGTGAAATTAAAGAAAATCTCTGGACATTTCAATTTATAATATGCTCAGCTGAGAACTTCATGCTTGCTTCCTTTATTACAAGGGTAGTATTATTTTTGTTGCAAATCTTTGGGGTAAATACAATGCTATTCCTAATGTTTTTTCCGTCCTATTTGCGTCCCAAACATTTTAAAAGTGACTTTAACTTTCCCACTTAAGTCCACCAAAAATCAATAAAGGAGGGTGTATATCCTTTCAAATTGTCGTTTTTTTAGGAATTTAGCAAAGAACCTGTTCTTACATAGACATGGGAACACAATGACGATGGGGAATGGGGAAGAGGACAACAATATCCTCGATCGTTGGAACCAAAATGTTGGGAACAACATTAATGCATACCCTCAATGTTTGGAACCAAGATGATAATTTGCCCTTATACAACATCTCTAGATGTTCAATTTCTTTCTCAGATTTATTTACTTATCTTTGTGAAACCCTTACCGGAGGTTCAAGCAGATAATGGCACTGTTAATCAGCAAACTAATAAGTTAGAGACTCCCGAGGAGTTTGAGGGGCGGATTTTTGGTGATAATCCTGGGAGAAGTTCCTCAGTTGATTCCTTTTTTGAAAAGGTTTCTCGTTGGGGAAAGGCTCAAGATAGAGCTAAAGGTGACAACTCATGGTTGGATGATCTAGAAGAAAGTTTTGACACATTATCTGATGGAATGGATGGAAAACTGAAGAATGCGGCACGATACTTTGAATATGATTCAGATGAAGTCGAAGAAGAAGACTATTCTTTTCGACATGATGCCACCTTTTGGCCTTACACAACATATGAATTAAGGGTATGTTAAATAAAAATGGCTCATTCCCGCTGCTTATCACTGTTATATTTCCACATTTTGCTTTAACATTCCGACATTCTATGAATTTTTACTTTTATTTTTTATTTTTTTATTTTGGTCTTGGCATTTGCGTTTAAATTAATCTTTGATGTAATGATAAACTAAATTATACACAGATGTTTCATGGAAAAGTATTCCTTGAAGTGTATTTACAATTCTTTTCTGAAATATTTTGTGTTTGTTTCTCTTAGAGGATGTTTGGCTTGTTTCATAAACCTGTTTATTGCAAGTAGACTATACTTACAGCTGATTGCGAATTCCTTTTCAAGTGCACCATGGAATGTCTCCTACTGTTTTCAGCTACAACAGCACATCAAAACCAGCATTGCCTCTCTAAATGCGTGAAAGATTTGAAACATAACAAATAAAATATATTATATAGTAGCTGTAGTACTAGTTTCCATAAAAAAGAAAATCTGTCGAAGAATTAATTGCACCAAACAAATGAAAGTATGGCAACCTCTTATGTGGTGGGGCTATCATCACCCGATCAAAGACAGAACTCAGGTGGGTGATCAGAGTTATCTACATTGTAGGTACCAGTTGGAAAAGCAGGGGAGACTTCTTTTAACTAGAAAAAAGGCACTGTAATTATAATCAACCCTTTGTTTTTACTAATACTTCTCATGAAAGAGACAAAATCTATATTGCATTGGCATGTTTAAAATTTCGGGTGGCTGGAGAGAATCACTAGTGCCACTCCCTTCTTTTCCTTTCTAAGATTTTTGTGATAATATTGATCATTTTGGTCTATTGCATGGTGACTGATAGCTGTTGTTTGCTTAGTTGTTTTTTAGAGTTCCCTTTTTTTCCTTGCAGTTTATCTTTGTTGAAGATTTCTTACCTCCAGCCTGTTGTATTGATTTGCTTTCCTGTCCCTTCTAAAATCTTCAGTAAAAAAATAATAATAAAAACTTAACTACATTTTTTTGCATGGAAGTATTTAAATTACATGAAATAACATAGGGTCATTCAGATTTCAGATTGAGCCTCAGGCATAGTAGCCAATGTTAAATTCGTAGCTTACCTCCTGTGTGACTCCATTAACTGCTATGCTTCCTTTATCCCTGTGATATTTGCAACCTTTTTTGGTTTTCATTTGTACCAAGTGTATCATAATGGAGTTCTGATTTGTACAGTTCCTTTATACAGGATCTTGACTTTACAAAACCTGGCGTACGCAAACCCAAACCGAGGGATGAATTCCAAATAACCACGAAAGAAGTTCTTAGTCAGGCAGATTTCAGGGTTAGCACTTATGAACTCTGTTGGAGTAGTTCCATTATGAGAACAAGTCTGTATCATTGGTTTAATTACCCTGCCATTCCGATTGCTATGGCTATGTGAAAATTACCTCATGCAACTGTGTTGAAAACTTAAAATATACATCCATCATTGCTGATCCATGTGGTTAACTTAGTAAAACACAAATAAAGATAAAACTCTTGCTATTCGTTTGTGGTTTGTTAGCAGACTTGACTAGGTGGACAAGGTTTAGTTAATGTTGTGAGTAGTTTGATGCAGATGTTTAAGGTATAGGTTATACTAGCATAATGAAAAAAAAAGCTGCACTAGAGTTACAAAGTATTAGCTTGTTAACATTTTTGTTCATCTTCTCAAGATTGTTTGAAATGGTGCCAATGAGTCAACTATGATACTGTCTTAGCCTTTGCCATGTTTTTGTTTTATGACAAAGAAATGACTTGCAGATGTTATTTATATTTAGTTGATTTAATAGATGCAATGAAGTTTACATAGTGTGAATTTTAATAGCCAGTTTGATGTGAATTTAAATGAAAGTGTAAAAAGTTCGGCTTACATTTTTCATTGGCAACTCATACCTAATAATTTTTTCGTTGTCCCTCATGTTAATACTAAATTAATCATCATGAAGTTTTGGGTAATTCTACTTTACTGCTGTGAAGGCAGATGAAGGTAAGGGAATATTTGTGACAATCTGTGCAGCAACTTTATCTTTTTGCTTCATTCTTGCTAATGAGGATCCATTGCTAATGTATGAGATCTCTGGTACTGCTATTCTTGGAATGACTCTTGATAGATTTAATGTTTTATATGCAGAATGTTAGTTTCCTAGCAAACTTCATAACAGAGGCAGGAATAATTATTAAGAGAAGCAAGCTCTCTCTCTCTCTCTCTCTCTCTCTCTCTCTCTCTCTCTCTCTCTCTCTCTCTCTCTCTTGTCAGGTGTATTTGAATTGTGAGATCTTACCATCCATTTCTTGATGTCTTTGAGTAGACTGGCATTAGTGCAAAGGCTCAAAGGAAGGTTGCTAGAGAGATTAAAACTGCTCGTGCTTTTGGCTTGATGCCTTTTACAACAATGGGTACAAAGGCATTTATTTCTGGGAGAACCATGGAGAATGTTGATGATGACTTTGCATATGAGACTTTTGGTAGAAAAATGCATGCCGATCCTGCTATGGAAGATGACTACTCACGAGAGCGTAGATAGAGATGTGTGTTTTGTGGGGGTTCAGGTAGCTTGCATCTAATCTACATTTTTTGCTTTTTGATGTTCCTCTCCTGCTTAGAGACCTGAAATTGATTGAAGTCTTCAATTCGCAGCTAGAGCTTTGATTACTAAGGTGTATGCGTAGTTTATGCTAGTATAAATCTTGAAGCTACATGGTGTTATTTCCTTGTAGTTGATGTTGTCAAGTATCATCATACCGCCTGGGTTGGAGGCGTAGAAATTTATCCTTTATGCAGATTTCTTTCAATGTATACTGGATAAATAAGCCCTACTTAATTTTATTATACGACATTTAAGTTTTCAAAAAATATCATTATAAGAGAAATTAGTTTTGCTTTGAAACGCTACGTTTTTTTTTTTGACTGATCACAAAATAACCTTGGCCCCATGATTTTGAAAACTGGTCGGTTGAATCGAAAATCGATGACTTAAGTGGTTCGGTTTGTAAAGGAAATCGTCCAATTGTAAAATTGGAATTGAACCGGTGAATCAGACGAGAATCACCATTACTTCTACTGCCACCATTGGCTTTTGAGGAACTCATTAGGCATGAACTTGTGTCCTCTTAGTATTCAGTTAGCTTTAATCCCCACGGCCTCTTGATATTTGGGCTTTGTTTCTTCTGATTGTATCTCTGGATATCTCACAATAGAAGAAGTATTATATCTAATATATATTCTCAATTTTTTTGGAGTCCTATTTTGGTGCGATTAGGTGGAACAATTAGAATATACATCACACATCTAACATCTAAATATTCTCACATTGTATATATTTGGCCGTTGGCTAAAAGCCAATTGTAAAATAGAGAATTTGTGGTAACTAGTTGGTTAAACAAATAAGTGTTGTAGTATGTAAAATAGTATGCTCCTAAGCAAAAATTGAGAGATTCGTTCTCATAAGCAAAGGTCTAACAATCAATTGAAGTTTAATATATGATTCTGCTAGCTTATTTTGTGTATAAACATGAGTAACGATGTTCAACGCTTATACAAGTGGCCATACAATAAGTATCAAAGACTTCGGAAGTAAATTCACTAACATTGTTAAAGCAAATTGTTTTGATTGAATTTTATAGTTTGTGCAAGTAGTCTCACAAATTAAATACCAAGTTGAAAGATGATAATAAGTACATATGAGACCATCTTAAAAATGCATCTATTATGACCATAAAATATCTAAAAGATTCACATGGTGAATGAGTTGGTCTATATATCACCTTGAATCGCTCAAGAAATTTAGGGAATTCAAATCCAATATTTGTTGCCGATGGCCTTATAATAAGTTTTTCTTAAGAACATGCAACACAAGGTAACTCACTAGATTGAATAATCTTATGGTTCTTCAACGAATGCCCTTGTGAGTTTTCAATGATCCTTCGCATCATTATTGTCTAGGGTGACTTAATCGGTCTTGCTAAATAATGAATTCATTTGTGCTAATAAACTTTTGGTTTACTATAGTATGTAATTTAATTGTACTAATATGAGTATAATATATATCAGAAGAGAGTATAGACAATTTTTCTAATATAACATTCTTATTTGAATTACAACTCGTAATACAGAGAAATTCATTGTTATCTTTATTTACTTTCTCAATATGATATCTATCTTTACGAATATTTTTAAAACTCAACAAATTCCTTTGAGACTTTGTAAATAATAACGCATTATCTATATGAGTTTTGTTACTCTAGGAAACAAAATAACAACTCTTCTAGAGTCATTAATTATTTTGCTTGTACCAATAATGGTAGCAACACTTGCCCCTTTATGTACAAGGTTGGCAAAAAAATTTGCTTTTGAGAGTGGTTTAAAAATACCTGTAACCCAGCAACCACTTATAAATCCATACACTTTTTACCACAAACAGAAACGATCAGCCATAACCAATATTCGTCATCTCATCGCTAGAAACCCTACACCTCCTGTCAAAGAAATTGTCCAGACCTCACATTTACAATAATGTGGCCTTCAAGCCACATGTGCTGAGTAATATGTCACGATTGAGATCCCACAAGAACTTATTCGTGATTACCTGCAACAAGGGTACACTCATTTACATCTAAGAGCAATAAGGTTAATCCTGACCTTACATGGCAGAAAAGGCTTACCTGTGACAGTAAAGATTACACTCCTGGATACCACATTCAAAAAATACCAACACGCTCTTATTGGAGTACTTGTCACCACCTTGACAAATGGAAGTGTGATCCTCACGATCACTCCGAATTTTACCATAAGACTCATTGATCTAACACTTGCTCAAAGGATCAAGATACAAGTCCAACGGATTGGAGTGACACAAAATGCTAGTGCTGAGCAAGCTACACTCCAGCATCAAGTCCTGTATAGAGTCCAAGTTCATGCCTTAGATCTAAACCTTCCAAGTTCCACAGAAGATGCTCTCTTAATGTTCAGTGATTAGAATCATGGGCCAATCATAGTTAACATCCCAAGAATGATTACTACGGAAGAACTTTCCTCTATAGTACCTTTGGAATGGATCTCTAACTATGAAAGAGCTTTCCACAACACGTTCCTGATGTGCATACAATAATGCCTTCGGTCATGAGCCGAGCATCAGATGGAACTGTTAGAACAGTCTTCCAAAAGCCAGGAAGAAAAGGACAATCATCATTCAGGAGAATTTGTACTATTTCTCCTCTTACCATCCAACACACAAGTGAGCAAGAGGATCCCCCAAACCATTATTTCCAAGAAGGAAAACCTGTTTGTGTCTCGCACACTAATAACCATTTTATATGGGATGTTGATCCTAGTATATGTGATTCTAATTATAATTATGATTTATGGGGTGACTCTGAGGAAGAAGACTGCTTGAGAAAGCAGTCAAGAAAAAAGAAAAAGAGGCAGAGATGTGCTGCTCCACCAAGGATTTACTCACCAGATGAACCTGATGAAACACCAAGATTCAATCTAAAGAAGAGATCCCAAAAAATCCTCAAAGAACATCCTTTGAGAAGTCCTATTACTCTACCATGTGTGGCTACTATCCGATCTTATGACCAAGAGTTTCCTCCTCTTCAGGTTACCACTGATGATCAACGAGTCGCTCAAAGACCATATGTAACCCGTAAGGGAGTAACTCCACAAGGATACCAGTCAACCACACCACAAGATGAGGTCTTAAAGTGGCAAACTGATAATGCTATTAGTCAAAATAAAGTCTTGCTAAAAATTGACCATACCCTAGAAACACTTGTTGAAAAAACTGACAAGCTGTCTGCACAAGTGTATTCTATGCAAGCCCAAGTCAATGAATTGAAAGAACGCTTAACCAGGCAAGCTCAACAACTTGATCAAGACCTCAAGACATATATCCAGACTCAGTATTTTGGCCCTGATTTTCACAAAAAAGACCAAGAGTTGACACGCATAAAGGCGCAGCTCAAACAAATTGAGGAAGATAGAGCGAGGCAAACCAAACCCCAAGCTTTGGCCATAGATCCATTATCAATGTATCCACTACTATATCTCACATACTCTCTCATTTTTACTCCTTCCAATTTTTACTCTGGTATGCTATTCTGTAACCTGAGCTCACTTCGAAATTATTGTTCTTAGTGTGGAGCCACTTGAGTTTATCCGCTTCATCTGAGATTGTAATGGCCTGGATCCTTTGACTAATATCTGCTGAGACTTTTTGATTTATCAATTCACTATTACATGTCCAATTTGGCAGGATGAGGTCCTTCACCCATACGATTCTTGGGATCTGATAGTTAGTTTCTGGCTCCAAGAAGGAGAAGGTCGAAACGGGTATAGTGAAGGCAACTATGGATCATGGAAAAATCGAACCACTAAACCAATTCCAATGCTCCAAATCAGGCATTTCTCAAGCACAGTGCGTCCTTCCAGGATGTCCTGCCAACCTTATGACGGTAACGTCCCTAACTCAGCACTCATTATATTATCGTACCTAAAGTACTTGCATTTTAGTATTTTAGACAGTAAAGTATTTGGTTGAGTTGTGACTTTCCAACACTGCTTAGCTAGTAACACTAGATTCTGAGCTCTAAGATCTTTAAAGCCCAAACCTCATTCTCATTTTGGTCGTGTCATCGTCTCCCAACTTATCCACGCCATCTTCTTCTCTGCTCCCTTTCGACCCCACCAAAGCTGCTGAAGAATTCCATGGATCTCTTTTGAGAGAGTGTTTGGAAGCTAAAAGCAGGATAAAGAGAATGTGGGAATAGCCGCACCCACTGCTTTTATTAAAATCTTCCTACCTGTTGGTGTTAGTAGTATGTGTTTCCAGTCCTATACTTTACGTTTAACTTTTTCCTTGATCTTATTGAAAATGGCCTTCTTTGATCTCTGTACTACCGACGGGAGGTCTAAATGTTTATCTTGGTCCCCGAAGTTCTGAATGTTGAGCTTATCTACCAAACCCAACCAAGAATCCATGGATGTGTTATTGCTAAAGAAGATTGTAGATTTATCCAGGTTAACCTTTTGACCAATCAATCGTTCATATCTCTCAAGTAAATAAAGGATATTATCACAACTCTCCTCATTAGCCCTGCTAAATAGGATCGAGTCGTCTGCAAATAACAAATGGTTTATTGAGGGGAACTATTTGTTAATTTGAATACTAGAGATGATACCATTTTGCTCTGTCTTATGTAGCAAATAGGATAAACCTTCTGCACAAAAAAGACATAGGTATGAAAATAGGAATCACCTTGTTAGATACTCCTATTTGGTCTAAAGAAATCAAATAGTTGTCCTTCAACAACAACAAAGTAAGAAACGGTGGTAACCACCTCTTGAATCCATTTAATCCACTTAGGGTTAAAACCCAATTTCCCCAACATAAACCTTAGGAAAGGCCATTCAACTCTGTCATAGGCTTTACTCATATCCAGCTTAATCGCCATTTCTGAGTTTAAGCCCCTCTTCTTGTTCTTTAAGTAGTGCATGTATTCATGGGCAATAAGGATGTTATCAAAAATTAATATCCCTTTTAGAAAGGCACACTAATTAAAACTAATCATCAAATTCATAATAGATTGCAGCCGGTGAACAATTATTTTAGAAATAATATCGTAGACAACAGATAAGAGGTTAATCGATATAACCTGAGACATACCATGTGCATCAGTGATATTTGGAATTAGGTAGATTTGAGTATGATTAAAACTCCTCAACATTCTTCCGCTCACAAAGAAACTCCTCACTGCCTTATAGACATCTTCAGCTACAACATCCCAATAGAAATGGAAAAATTTTGCCCTGGAACTATCGTCTCCTGGTGCACTGTTAGAATTAATACTGAAGGTTGCTCGTTTCACTTCTTCCAAGAAAATTGGTGAAAGAAGCCGACAATTCATGGCTGGGGAGACCTTGGCCGAGAAGTCTTCAAATAGAGGCTTTGGGTCTTCATGTTCTGTAGAGGAAAAAATGGCCCGAAAGTACTCTTCAGCTACCTTTGCTATATCTTCACGGGAAGTCACGTAGCTTCTGTTACTCCTTTTCAATTTTCAGATTTTGTTGTTGCGAGTCCAGGATTGGAAGGATTGGTGAAAGAACTTTGAGTTTTTATCCCCCTCTTTCGACCATTTGATTCTTGACTTCTCCTTCCAGTAGCTCTCCTCTTTGCTATTAGCCCTTTTTAGTCTCTTTTCCAACAAACTTAACGCATCTCCCCTAAACACCCCTGCATTTTTAAGTATCTCAATCCACCCACACAACCTGTCTATCTCTTCTTGGAATTTCAGTTAGTGCTTTGTTGCCATTCTACTAACTTATGCCTACACAGCTTCAGCTTTTGTGCTAATTTAAACATGGTTGAGCCCTCAAAATGAGTATTCCATGCTTTAGTTATTAGTGACCGAACCTCCTTAAGTCCACACCACCCCTTTAGAACTTAAAATTTTTGCTTGGATTTCTCCTTTTGAGGATTTAAGACCAAAAGAATTGGTTCATGATCAGAGCCATTTTCTATAAACCTCAGAACCGAAGCTGTTGGAAACATAGTTTTCCAATCTCCATTTGCCATAAATCTGTCTAACCTATCCATGACAAGGTCCACCCCCCTTCTGCGACTAGACCACGTATAAGGTCTACCTGCCATACCCAAATCAACCAATCCATTATCGTCTATAAATTCTGTGAACTCTACTATAGAACTCCATGCCTTAAGCCCTCCTCTTGACTGACAATTGCATTGAAGTCCCTAAATATCACGATTCTTTCCTGAAGTTGCTGGCACACATCAGAGATTTCTCCATACTGCATTAGCCGAACTTGATCAGAGCAACTCAGATGGACTCCAATTAACCCCCAAGATGTATCTGCAACCTCATCCTTTATTCTGGCTGCAATGTAAAAGTAATCCGCCGCAACCACTTCTATATTTACCCCCTCTTTCCACGCTATAACTAATGCTCCAGCCATCCCATTTGGATAAATAATTTTTCAATCATGAAATCTGCACATTCTTAGCTTACGTTCCACCAATCGAAGTTGGTTTTTTTGTTTCATAAAGGAACACAACCTCAGGAGAGTGGAATTGACACATTCCTTTAAAGTTTTAGACTATCAATGGTCTCTCGAAACCCCAACAGTTTCAAATTAGCACCTTCATGGGTCCGAGGGTGCCATTTTACGGCTGGCACCCTCCACCCTCTCAGCAACATCATTATCATTCTCCAAGTAGACTTTCTTCCAGCTACTTTCATTCTCTTTTCCAATGTTTCTTCTCTTACTACCAGCATACATCAACTTCGAACTTCCTTAATGTCTGGCTAGCATTTTCAGATTATTCATCTTTGATCTTGCAGATGGGCTATCATCATTTGTCACCACAATCTTCTCAGTGTTCACTGGCATCAGAATCTCTGCCAATACCCATGTACCAATCGGTTCTGGGTTGGATTTCCAAGAGCTGCCCTTATTTCTCTCAACCATATGTCCGCTTACTTCTCTGCATGAGGTTGAATTGCATTCTGAAGTTTTCTTTTTTTCCTCCATATGCAGCCACAAAAAACCTTCCAGTAGTCATGAGAGAACTGGCTTTTTCCTTGGTTTGTGGGAAGGAGCCACCAGTGTTCCTCATTGCTTCTGATTCAGTGGCTTCCTTTCTTTCTTCCCGTTTATCTACCTGAGCTGCTTTAACCCAATTTCAAATGCCTTCCATTTTGACTTGTTGCTTCTTTGAATACTCCAAAAAATTTGGGCAATTTCTCACTTCATGTCCTAGCAAAGCATAGTAATTACAGATTACTCCCAAACGTTCATAATGGAGTCCAATTTTCATAATTTTCTTGTTCGGTCCAGCCAGTTTCAGCAAGTCTTTGAATTTATTGAAGCTATTTATCTCTATTTGTGCTTTTATAATTCTTGCTTCCTTTTCCCTTACAATGTTAGTGATTGAACCAATTTTGTTTCCTAGTTTGTGTCCTACCTCGAGGGTTTTGAATTGTTCGGGCGAACCCCAAAATTGAATCCAAATCAGAAAGGTAGAGATCATCTTGGCTTCTGCAGCCCCTCCTTCACTCCATTCTTTAACGTGGAGCACGTACCCTTTGAATAGTCATGGTGATCCTCTTTCAATTCTCTTTGCTTCGTCCTCGTTTTCAAAGAAAAGTTGAAAAAGGTTGCAGTCCTTCTCTACCACTTGAAAACCCTCCGGTCTACTCCATATTGCTTTCATAGTGCTTTCCATTGTGCCTACAGAGAATATTCGATCAACAAAGGTTCTCCACATAAGGCTTTTTTTATAGGCTTGTACTCTAATGGATATGTCTTCCTCCTCAATTAACACCACATCCTCCTTATTCCCGTTAGCCTCTGGATTATAGTGATTGTGATATGTTGCTCTTTCGTCCATGTCTGGTAATAGCAGCAGTACTTTGGGATATGTAAAGAAGTGTTGATTTTGAGAGTTTAACCCACCTTAATAGGGCGCTACGATAAAAGCCCTAACAGAGCACCGTTTTACCTAATAGGCGCTATCTCTGAGCAAGTAAATTATGAGCTATGAAGGTAATCGAAACTTTTCATGTAAACTTAGTGTGTTAAAACCTTCTTTTAGGATCTATTTATAGATTATAGATTTATAGATAAAAGTTTTAAAATAAATAATAGTATGATATTATTTACTAAATCCACTTATTAATTGATAAAAATACATAATTGAAAATCTATATCTATTAATTAATAATATTTTATATTCCATTATGTATGATAATGTTCCATATTTCATTCAGGGGTGGGAAAACGGGTTGAACTTATCGGGCCAACCCGCTAAAAAGGCGGGTCGAATTAGAATTTAGAGCCTGTCAAACCCGAACCGCCAAATTAGCGGATTTTACTAGGGTGGGGTGGGCTAGTCTGTCGGAGCGAAGATTTTTATTTATTAATTTTTTTATTAAATAAAAGAGTGATTGCTATTATAAAATTAATAATTATAAAATTTTTAAACACTTTTTTTGTTTTTGTTTTTATTATTCTTTTAGTTATTTATTTTATTATACAATTTCGTATATTTGCTCAAATTATGTGACTTATTTTTTAAAATAAAAATGGTTCTACTGATAAATATTATTTTGAACAATTTTATTAAAATTAAAAATAAAAAAATAATAAAAAAATTATATTATAATTTGACTATTTTTTATTTGTATTTGATTTTTTAATTATTATTTTTTGGTTAATTTTAATGAATTTTACTTTTCAAAAAAAAAAAAAGAGTTAAGCGAGCTAGCACGCCGACTCACCATAAAGTGGAACGGGTTAGCATTTTAAACCCATCTTAATTGATGGGGTGGACCAGCTAGCCCCATTTATAAAACGGGCCTAGACAAGACGAGTTGGAGCAGGCCGACCCACCACTTTGCCACCCGAATTCCATTATGTATAATAATACTCCATATATCCACAATTATAATTATTTTACAACACTTTAAACCGAAGATTTGGGCAAAAAAACTAGTAAATCCTTACCCGAAAGCCGGGGTTTTTTGAAACTTTTTTGAAGAAAACCGCCTGAACCGCCAAACGATGCCGTTTTGATCTAAAACTGATAAACCCAACGCTAATCCCGCCAAAAGCCCAGAACCAGAATCCTTTCTCCTTCACCGCTCTCTCCCTGTTCGCTCTCGTAGTGGCGTGTTGCGTCCTAACCCTCTCCGCCGCGTGCTTCCCTACCACGTGTTGTCGTACCGTCGCGCCTTAGCTGCCTTGCCTAACGTCGTAGCGTCATCGCCTCCCATCTCGAGTGGTCGTGCCTTCGCCGGACTGCCTTGCACCGTCGTGCCATTGCTCCCCTTCCTCGCGTTGTCGCGTCCTGTCAACCCTTGAGCCCGCCGCCTTCAGATCTGGTATGCTCTGCTCTGTTTCTTCTCTCTAACAATTTCGGTATGTATTTAGCAATTATTTTTTTAGTTTGAAAGCTTAGAAATTTTATCAGCCAGCAGTCAAGCGGTTTTAGAGGTGGGAGCCAAACTAGCTATATTGGTATATAGCTGTATTATTTTGAGGTTGTTTTGTTTTATGATAAACTAGTACTTAGCTCTTGGTTTAGATGGGGGTACTTACTCAAGACTTTGGTTTCTGCTTTCTAGTATGTCTTTCTTTGTAGACATATATAGATAGATCCCTTAGGATAAGAGTGTATAACTATATATAGAGTGAGGTATATATATCTTGATCTGGAGCTTTGAACTTGCCTTGGGTTCTCCTTTTGGTTTTGAGTTCTCAAATATTAGTGTATTACTGAAATAAAAAAAAAAATCTTAGTAGAATTATTTTTAATTTTTGGTTCAATTAGAATATGTTTATGTAAGGTTTTTTTTGGGGAGGGAGGAGGGGGTTATTTATGAGTTTAAATATTATTTTATTATATTGCAGTTGTTCTAGTTGAACTTTGGTTAAATCAGTTGAACCTTTGAACCATTGTAGTAGTGGCTAGAATGGTTTGATATGCGGTTCGGTTTTCAAATATGTAGTAATATAGTTTGTAAAAGCAAAAGGAATGTTAGTAAATCAAAGTTAATAATTCGGAGTTGATAATAAGTGCAGTGAGTAAAATGTTCATGGTATGAAATGTAGATTTTAGTTGCTATAAATTCTAGTTTGTGTATTGGGGACTTCATTCCTTTTATCTTCCTCTTTGGTTTTGCGTAGAATAAATCACTTCTTCTCGTGTAGAGTGACCTGGTTCATCTAGGCTTCATCAAGTTAATTTGTTAGGCTTAATGAACTTGAAGCATCAGATGTAATTATGATTTTGATTGATTGCTAACCTGTTTCTTCTGATCTCAATTTGCTTAGGATATTATTTATGAAAGTTTCAACAGTATAAACTCGATGTCAGTCATCTCTCACAAACAAAATCTAGATTTGTAACCTATTTTTCCTATTTTTTCGTTACTTTTTAGCTAAGGGTTTTGATCCACCTGTGGCCTGTTAGACTGTGGCAATTGTTTTTTTTTTTTTTCCCTGAAATTCTTAATCTTTATTTGATTGAACCTTGTGCCTGGTGATTTGTGGTCAACTGGTTTATGGCTATTTATAAGTGTGTTAAATAAGTTACATCTATGTTACTGATGGTACTAAATTGAGGCAGAGTAAAGATGAATCATCCCAATCCCTTCTATTAAGGAAGGAAGTTATTTTGGTGAAAATATTTCGATGCTGATTTTGGGTGGTTTTGGTGTGCTGATGACAGTGACAGAATTGTATAACTGAAACCTATTTATGAGCGCATCATAATTGGAGCGTGTTGAGATATTTTCGTGAAAAGATTGTTGTTAGATGGATTTTATGCCAATTTGAGTTTGGTGGAATGTGATAATTCAAGGTCTGGATGGAACTGCTGTTGCTGTTACTGTTACTGATTTATGAGATTAAGGTAAGTGGGTGTATATGTAATGGTAGTAATAATATAAGGAAGGTCTTTGTATGATAAAAACTAGGAAAAGTGGGGGTATCTGTAATTCTTAAAGAAGGGAAATGCTTCGTAATTTCCTCTTAAGTTAATTTGAAGTGGTTTAGGGGATCGAGATTGCATCTATATAAACTAATATCATACCCTTCTTGATCTTATAAGTGTTATTGTTGCTGTTGTCATGTTATGTTCAAATTTATTAGAATGACGATGTTAGGTGAAAATGTTAATGAATTTGTTAGAGATTTGTACAGTAATGTTGCTATGTTTGGAGATGAAAATTTAGTTGGATTGATGCTGACAAAAATTTTGAATGTTGCTAAGAGAGTTAATTAGAATTAGTGTTTTAAAATTGTGCTTATGGTGCTGCCATGACGTGGCAGAATTCATCCCCACAGCCATTCAGTGCTCGGTGCAACGAGTTTTTCACGGTGGGGCCATGGCGGCCAGCTATAGAAACAGCAGAAATGGCAGGCATTTTGGGATTTTTTTTTTAAATTTGAGGGTTATTTTGCTAATTTAGGAAATCCTAAATGCAACTACTCACCTTCCTCAGCCTCCTTTCTTCAGAAAACAGCTTCTTCCTCTCTAATGCTCCAAAACTCTCTTCTAACCCTCTTCACTGCTGCCAGAAGAATCACTGGTGCAGTGCCAGGTACCACCGTCTGGCTCCATTTCCTCCTTCTCCATCTTCCCTCTCTGCTGTTCTCTCTTGTGTTATCTTTGACTCGCTTACACGCCGACACGCCAGGCACCTCTGTTGCTGACTCGCTGACACACTGATGTGCCAGGCACCACCGTTGCTGACTTGCCGCTCCTCGCTGTCACTGCTTGCTGCCGCTCCTTGCCGTCACTGCTTGCTGCCGCTCCTTGCCACCGCTGCAAGCCACCGGTTCCCTCTCTCTCTCGTTCATAACTTAGTTTCTGCAAGCCATCGGCTTCCGATTCCTTTTTTCTTTCTCCGGTTTCCCCTTTTATGTACATAGGTTCAGTGTTATCTTATAAACCTCTTTTTCTCCATCTTTTATTTCAATTTACATATGTTTTATGTCTGTTATGACTTGATATTATGTTTATTTGTTGAATTTGCTACTGCATTTGCTGAATTAATTGAATGCCTTATGAGTAGAAAATTGCTTAAATTAATTAGATTTTATAATTTTATACATTTGCAAATTTTCTACTTTTTTTTTGTGCATATATATGTAATTTTTAGGTAAGCCACCATTTCCCACAGCACCATCAGCCATAATTCTATGGCGGATTTTTGGCTCACCACCATGAGCTGCCATTCGCAATAAAAAACTATGATTAGAATGTGGTTACAGTAGATACACAAGGGCTGGATTGGGACTGTGAAGAGGTTTTCTGTGTTCTGTTGGTCTGTGTTAGCTTTGAGGTTGTATAAGATTGATTGCGATTGAAGTTGCATGTACCAGTCACTCGCTGACACGGTTTTTGATTTGTGAGCACGTAATACTTGTCTATAAAAAAACATTATTGTGTAGTGCTTTCTTTCAGGCTCACTGCATAAACCTAATCTTTCATCCACTCTCACCGATTCATCTTCTCAAGGTATCCTTCCAGAGGCTGCTTTCATTCACCTCACAACCATAAGAATCTATGCTTCAGCGCACCACCAAGACAGACAGATCAAAGAACGAAGAGTAATATGTTAAAGGCAAAGGTATTCAATGGCGCGAACGTGTTCATGTCACGGAACCTGGTTCCGCCTGAGGTATTCGACACTCTTCATGATGTGCTCAAAGACAACGGTGCACAAGTGCACCTCTGCTGCGACCCTTCCCGCAATGGCCCCAATGATTACCATGTCATTTCTTGCAGTAAACATGTATTCCCTCATTCCCACTTTTGTTTTCTCCGCTCTCTTAATATTTTAATTCCAATTCTTCATAATTAATTAACTGACTAATGTTAAACTGGTGTGTTTTCTTTCTACGTTTTGCAGGAGAAGTTTGAGGATCTTAAAGCCAAAGGCTGCAAATTGCTTGGTACATGTTGAAAGTATAAGTTTCCATTCTCCTTTTTGTTTTAATTTTTTTTGTTGCAGTGACGATTTTAAATGCCTGCTGATTGCTGGTAGTTAGGGTAGGTCTCTGAAATTGCTACCAATTTGACAGTTAAATGCAGAATCATTGATGTTTTCAAAAAATCATTGCAGCATGAATGAATATCTATGTGGTTCAGAATTCACTGATCATGTGTTGTTATGATATTGGCAAGGAAAATTGGTTTTGTTCCTCAGTTATGTTTAGTTGTTATTGGACAGGACCCAGATGTGTTCTTTCATGTGCTAAAGAACTTAAGCCTTTGCCTAAAGTTGGATTTACGTGTTGCCTTGCCATGGATGGTGTCAAAATACTTGCATCTGGCTTCGATACCAATGAGAAGGTATTGTGCATGTTTCCATTTTTTGATAATCATTGTTTTTATTATTATTATTTTTTCCAACTGAACTTAAGGTTGAAAGTGTTGTCACTTTCACTATCAGCGATTCAGCATGGACATGAACTGCATTTTTGGCTATGCTTGGATGATTTTTCCCATCTTCAACTGTAATGTATCTAAAACTATTTGAGAAAAAAGTGATATATGGATATAGGAGGAATGAAGAATCAGTTGGAGTAATATTGTAATTCAACAA
Organism: Arachis duranensis; assembly: GCF_000817695.3. Classification (NCBI taxonomy): domain Eukaryota; kingdom Viridiplantae; phylum Streptophyta; class Magnoliopsida; order Fabales; family Fabaceae; genus Arachis; species Arachis duranensis. The sequence continues at coordinate 2,490,283 of NC_029775.3, read as the reverse complement.
CTAGAGTTATAAGATTTTTCCGTTTGTACAAAATAACTTCTGGTTTTAAATATCTGTTGATCTTAGCTATTATTTATGCCCATTCATAATTTTCTTCTTGCTTGTCCCCTTTCATTTAGCCTACCCCACCTATTAGGATAAGGCTTGTTGTTTCATCCCTTAAATGTAAATTTTATGGATAAGTTTGGTTTTTTTTCCTCTTCACCGTGTTGATCTTTCTAACAGTTTGTCATGACTACTTAAAGGTCCTGTTTTCAATTATCCTGTTTTATTTATGCACACAGAAGGAATTATTTTGTCGGATGTCTTATCATTCTCTCTGTTCTCATTTATGCTCTAAATTTGTTTGTTTGATGTATGTGAACATGCAGCTTAAGATAGAAGAGATTGTGACTGAAATGGGTGGTCTTCTACATACTAAAGCATCACTGGATTTGAACTTTGTCATTGTGAAAAATGTTTTGGCTGCAAAATACAAGGTCTGGTCTCAGTCTCGGATATAGCACATGATCTGATATATAATGTTGCTTACTTTTGCTAACCTGAATATATAGTTATATCAGATGTTTAATGGTTCAACAGTTTTGCACATATTTAGAACTAGTGCTCAGTTTGTTCATCCTTTGTTTCTTTTCCATTAGTCATCTTGTTTCTTGGTCTATCTGACTCCCTCTCAAATCTCAAACACCGAATCTAGAGGTCTACTTGATTGTGGAAATATAGCCATTTCAAAAACTTGTTTGACAATTATAATTATTCAGGATGTCCATTCTTCTTTTATAAAATTTGAAAAACCCATTATCCCTCATCCACTCTTTGTGGAGGTTTGGATATTCATGATATACGTCTTACAAATATCCTTTATGTGTCTTGCAGTGGGCTTTGAATATACTGAAGAAACCAATAGTTACTTATGAATGGTTAAAGCAATGCTCAGAGGAGCATCGTGTTGTTCCTCAGGAGTCATACAAGGTCCTTCCTTTCTCCGGGCTGACGATTTGTGTTACTGGGATTCCAGCAGGTTATAACATAGCTATCTGTTGGTCTTGGTCATAATAGAATTGTTGGATCATGGATGTTAATTTGCTTCAGTTATTTCAGATAAACGCAAAGAGATTGAGAAGCTTACTTTACAAAATGGTGGAAAGTACTCTGCAGAATTGACAAAGAAGTGCACTCATTTGATTTCTGATATATCCTTCCAGTGGTCCTCTACTTTTAATGAGGGTGTTTCTTTTCTTTTTTTTTTTTCAGATATCAAAATAGGCACAATCTACTTGCTTTCAGTGTCTGCTGCATATCTTTCTTAATTCTACTTAATATTCTTTTTAAGTTGGCTGTTGGCTTCTTGACATACTCTCATCTCAAGTCAACATTAACATTTGGCTCATTTTGATAATGTATTGCTGTGTGATTGCATTATTGGGCTTCCTGTATGAGTGAGCTTTTCTGCTGATGTGCTAACTTTTATTCTTCTCTCCTAGTGTCCCACCTTGTATAGTCTTTGTGCTTTGATGTCATTCTTTGCTTGCAATTGCAAAAACGCTTCAAATGATGTTTTTTCCCCCCTTGTGCATATGGTCCTCTATCACTGAGTTCAGTATTGAACTCAAACATCTTTTGATGTGGCTTCAGCATGGTGCATAATTGTGTTCTTGACAATTTTTAAGCTCCTGAAGGTGACAAATATAAGGTAGCAAAACGCTGGGGCCATATTTATACTGTGACGAGGAAATGGTTTGATCAATCTATTGCTCGAAGAGGTAACATATGCATGTTAATAGCTTTGTAACACCTTTTGTCTTTTAAAGACCACTTTGATATTCTCTATATCATTGGAGAACAGATTCTAAAACTAGGTCGGGTAAATTTCAAAATAGATTAGAATCGGAAGTTAATAATATTAAGTTGAAAACAGGTTATAAGTATAAGAAACTTTTTGAAGATTATGATTATGATTTCATACAGTTGTTAAAAGAAACATTTTTCAAACAATTAAAAGAGTTATTCAGAGTTCTAATGCTTAAATATTCTCTCTCACTTTCTCTCCTTTTCTACATCAACCCTTAAGTTTCAACTGCACTCTGAGTATCCATTGTTCTGTTTTATTTGTTTTCATTGGTAGCATGTCTGAACGAGGAGTCCTACCCAGTTCAGAATGGACCTGTATCTTCACAGAAAGTGATTAAGGACATAGATGTACAGCATAGCCAAGAAACGGATATTAGTAAATTTCAATCTGGAGTATCCTCAGCTGTTACAGATCCAAACATGCCGGTTTCTTCTTATGCTGAGTTTGTAGATAAAGACCAAGAAGCTACATGTTCAGAATACACGTCTTCTTTTACAAATGTTGCTACATTTGTCAAAGATACAAATGCTGAAGCACCTCGAGGAAAGCCCAGTGATGAATTGAACCTTGATGGCCCTGTTGCCAATGATTCTGAATCTGATGATAATGATCTGTACTTATCCGAGTGCAAAATCTTTCTTGTTGGCTTTGAAGCTTCTGACATGCGGAAACTAGTTAATATGGTGCGGAAAGGTGGAGGTTCCCGATATATGTCTTTAAATGCCAAGCTGACACACATAGTTGTTGGAAACCCTTCAGAATCGTGAGTCTATTTTGAGATTATGAAGAAACTTCATGGATATCTATCATCTCTTTGTTTGATAACTTCCTTGAATATTTGTGCAAAGTTGCTACCAATGCTAATGTTGATGATATTTGGACGTTATTTTCACTAATGTGACTATTTTCATGTGCACAGTTTGGCAAAAATTCTCATTGCTAATAGTTATGACTGATCTCGACATGATTTGGATTTTTAAGGGAAAAGAAGGATGTAAGGAGTCTTGCTGCTTTAGGTGTCATTTATGTTGTTAAAACGTCCTGGCTTGAAGATTGTAACCGTGAAAAGAAAGAAGTCCCTGTTCTAAGGAGACACATTGCATCTGATCTACTTGTTCCAAAAGGTCTGCTATTACTGTGTTCATCTTTGTTGTGTATCTTAGTCTTAGTTATGCTAATTGTTCAGGCTAGTAAATGCTCTTTAGTAAGTCAATCCGAAATAGTGAATATGCTTTATTGAAATTAATTGCTTTTGTTGTTCTCTGGTTTCCTAAATTTAGGAAGCATTGTCAAAGGAGCATCAACAAGCATGTCCATGGTTCAAGGTAAAAGCTGTGGTTTTCCTAAAAGCTTGCAGAGTGCTCAGGTGGTGGGAGTTATGGCCTCTGGAGGTGTAAAGCCAGTATCTTTGGGGAAAGATAAACTGGATGTGGGTACAAGTGTTCACTCATTCAGTAAAGCAATGGGGCAAAATCAACATGCTTCTAATAAGATGACAGCTCCAAAGATGACAGTGACACAACGTGATCCCAGTGTAGAATATGTTAAGTCCACAACAGTTTTCAAAGGGAAAATATTTTGTTTCTCGGATTTATTTCCTGAAGAAAGGGTAAGTAAAATATTTTTTATAAGTATGATGTGTAGAATAGACTTTTAACTGGAGGATCAATGCTCACTATGATTATGTTAGAAAAGTTGGAGAACAGATAATAGGAATCCTGAATGGTGTGCTTGGAGAAATGTATCTGGAAGGTTAATGTACGCGGATGAACTTAGAATTGACCTACGCTTCTTACAATTACCTCAAAAGGGAAAATCTTCATCTTGCTATCCTAGGCTGTATAATAATTGGTTCTTCAAAAAATTGCAAAAACACTAATTTTGCAAGGCCTTGAATTTCACTTGAAAAATGAACATAGGATTTTACATAACCAAATGGATTTTCTGCTCTACATTAACCTTTCAAAACAATGTTCACTGACCATAACTTTGGCAATTTGTTGCTGAACTGGGTTCTAATAGAGTAAGCTGAGTTGATGGAACTAGGAGCTAGAGTAAGTAGAGTTAAGTGTCTATAAGCCACAGGCAGCTTGGAAGCTGTTGAAAAAGTTACAACAGCTCCCAGCTAGGATAACAGACTCTGCCAGCTAGGATAGCAGTCTGTAAATAACTGTTAGCTAGAAAAAGATTCAGCACTCCACTATTTATGTATGTATACTTCCTCCTCAAACTTTCTCTCTACATTGAAACACTATCAGGTCCAATGTATTGATATTCTTAATGTGCCAACTGTTAATTTACTCTGTTGTTGATTTATCATATTTTGGACAGTTTTATAAACAGTCTAGAATTGTTGATACCAAATAAATATGGCAATTAGTGTATTTGTGATGACTTTTCATCAGTATTCCATATGGATATATTTATGTATTTATATGCTGTTGTATAATTTACTCATGATCTCTTCTGCTAGAGAGCTGAGGTCATCGAATGGATACATCAAGGGGGAGGACAAGTAATAAGTGGGAAAGTAAAACATGGTGTCCATTTTACTGTTGAATGTCATGGTGTAACACCCATGATGACAGCAAATTCCCAAAGTACATATGTTTCGAGTCATTGGATACGATCTTGCTTACAGGTAATCCTAGCAGCCACAGTTTAATTTTGGGCAAGTACTCACGAATCCAAGTTTTCCATTTCAGGTTTATTTTTTGTCATTTTTAGATGCCTAATCAGTAATAGATCTTGATATTATTTAATACTGTGTAAGCTGATGGAAGAGACAACTTTGTTTTCGTCTATCCATTATATATTACTGCAAGAATTTAATGTTTTAAATCACTCGTAAGTCATTTTTTCAGTTTGCTACACTTATACTGAATGAAACAGTTGAAATTTTGGCTTTAATTTGGGATAAGGTTATTTTTGGCTTCTGTTTGGTGTTCAGCAGTCTTTTTAATAGTGCTCCTTTATCTGATGTTTAACATGCATTGTACTCTTTTTATGTCTTAGCTGGTGTGCATATATTCTTTGTAACGTCATAGCTATACTTTTTGTATCCAATTGAAGGGAGGAAGAAAAAAAAGGAGGGGGGAGGGAGGGGGAGGGGTTTGAGTTGGTCAGGAATTATAGATTAATCTTGGGAAAGAATAGCCTTATTGAGTGAGGAGAGGATGGAAAGTGAGTACAATATATTCTGGTTGGATAAAATGTGGAATAGAGCAATTAATCAGAAGAAAGCACACCTAGTTCTCGGCTCTGCACCCTCTTTCCCCTTCGTTTCATTCTGCTTTCTTCTATTTTCCTTCACTAGTCATCATGAATAGTGCATATTAAGCTGTTCCAAAAGCCAAAGAGGAGAGGGCTGAACGATTAAGTTTGATGGCTTTTGATAATGGTAAATTATAGTCGTAAAACTAAAAGATGTTCTAAAAAGAAGTTTGCACCCGTCATCTATTATTTTTCTCCATGTCTTAATGATATTTTTGTGTGATTACCTACTAATGTTGTGGCCCCACTTAGTGGGTTAGGTCCTTGTTATTGTTGCTTGTACATACTAATCTTGAGATTATGTTCTTTCTTTTAAAGGCCGGATACCTAATGGATGTTGGCAGTCATATTCTTTATTCTCCACTTTCCTGTCGCGTTCCCTTGCCCGGGTTTGAAAGCTTTCGGTTTTGTGTTTCGCAATATGAGGAAAAAGAAAGAATTCTACTACGGAACTTGTGTTTTGTTTTGGGAGCTAAATTTGTGGAGAAGTTAACGAAGAAGGTCAGCCATTTGTTGTGTAAATTCAAGAATGGGCCCAAGTATGATGCTGCTTGTAAATGGGGGATCCGGTCAGTTACTGCCGAATGGCTGTTTGAATGTGTCAAACAGGTAATGTTATCTATAGTGGCTGTTGACAGCACAGTTAGGACTTTAATGTAAGCCTGGAATAAATATTTAATGCATGCATTTCTGTGACATATTTCCTCTCTGATCTCCAATTTTTATTTTATTTTATTTTTATTTTTCAGAATGGAGTTGTTGCCATAGACCATTTTTTACCAAAAGAAGTCACTGCTCAAGATCGGGAGGCAGGAATTTGTACTGTGAGTCAATTTCCTACTCAGGCCGTTCAAATGATAAGTGATCTGACGTCCCAGTATCCGAATCAATCACAAAATTCGACAGACAAAGTAAATAGAGGCATATATAGCGGACTTGCCAGTAATGGGACCGATTTAAAAATATCAAATATTCAGAGCAAAAAGGCAAGGCTTGTGGAAGATCCTGATAAGGTGTCTGCTGCAGTATATTCAGGTATTCATCATGTCAATGGAATGAATTTTTCTGAAGACAATACTGTAAAAGATGCTGGACAGGTTCCTCATGCTGTTCCTGATGTTGCTGCTGCAATTGAGGACTTGTTAGAGGAGACAAGCAAGGTATAAGTCTTTCTTTTTTGTTTTTCCATTTTTTATTGTTAATGCTACATTTGCTTTGTTTTTGCTCTACTATGTCCAATTTTTTTGTTTCCCTGTATACTGGTTAACTTGCTTTTTTTCTTTCCTCAAAGATGCATGATCAGAGGTCACCAGGGAGTACAGGGCGTGAGAGAAGTGTATCCTTTTAAAATTTATAACTTCGTTGAGGTTGTGTTTTATTTGTAATTTTCGAAAAAGTGATCCTTGATGCCAGAATAGATCTATTCATCTGGTTGTACTATCGTTTGTGAAGAGAATTCCAATCCTAATGCTGTGTTTGGATTGTCAAAACACTGGTTAAACAGGTTAGCATTTTGTTGCATATTATGCCAGCTGTATCATCATGTACATGATTTTTCACGACACTTCTAATCTGTAACAAAGTTATAATTTTCTCAGAGGTGACAGAAAAGATGATGATGGTGAGGCTTCTCGAGACAGACGAGCTGAAACTTATGATCGATTTAGCGAAACACAAACAGAATCTCAGGTTTTCTTAGTTATATGCAATTAGTATTACATTTTAATTTGTCCTACTACATTTTAAGTTTTTCTTGATATTATCTTCTGGTTTATGAATATTTCCTTGTTAGAACCTCCTTTTATTGTGCAGATATTAGTGTCAACTCTCTTCTTTTGATGCAGGTTGTTGGTTATGAAGAGGATTTGTCTGGAAGGCAAATGCTTATTGACAGAGTTCGAACTCGAAGTAGCGCACAATAATGTCGGAACACCCCTTAACAAGCTTTTCGTCAAGAATTTCATCTTGTCCTTCGCTACTTGAGTAAATATAAGCAGTAGGTTAGCATAGAATGCCAATTTGAATTATATGTATATCAGTATATATATGATTTGTTTGGCTTTGAGAAATAGCACCCCTGATGCCCAAGAATTGTGCTGGAAACGTAAGAAGCAAATAGCAGAGAGCCACAGATGTGGTTGAGATAGGCAGAATGCTTTTGATTAATTGCATAGTGATCTATAAAAAATATTCACACAAGATTTAAACGCTAAAAGAAAAAAAATTCATGAAAGATTAAAATGAGAAAAACGCTTATAAAATATTTTAAAATGTGGTAAGAACAACCAAATATTTAAATTTATATTCTCAATGTTTTAAAGTTTTAGATTTATTTTTTTGTGACCTTTTGAAAGTATGAGTTGAGCGACAGAGGAAGACCTAAGAAGACCATCCATGAGGTGGTCAAACGAGATCTACATGTAAACGGTGTCTCTGTAGACATGATACATGACAGAGTATAATGACATCGTTTGATTCATGTAGCTGACTTCACTTAGTGGGATAAGGCTTTGTTGTTGTTGTTGTTGTTTTTGAAAGTATGAGTTGAATAATGAGACTTTTTTCCCCTTAAAAATTAGTTATTGTATGTTAAGTAGATTAGTTTTGCGTATTAGAGTTTAAGAAATTGCAAAAGAAAGTTCTAGATATTGAATTTTATTCTAATATTTTGTATTTATTTTTTAAATATTTATTCAAATATTTTTATGAAAATTCAGATCAAATTGTTTGTTAAATACATAATATGTTTGTCACTTGTAAAAATTAAAATTGATATTTAAAGTTATTTTTGTCTCGTTTTTAACTTCTAAAATCTGATCATGTTTTTGTTATTTTGATCTTTTAGTGTATTTTTTGTATGTGTCTAAATCATTTTGGAATAAATTTGTGGTTTACTCTTAATTGCACCTTATTCTTGCTGCCACATGATTAATGCCATGTCTCTTCCATGTCATTTCTAGTGAAATTTATTGGCCTTGCCAAGAGTGTGGCTGCTCTAATGTGTCAATTTATATGAATGATTTTCGCTTTAATGTGTCAATGATAGCACAGATTCTGATGTAATGTCACTAGTTCGTCTCAAATGATTCAGGGTTTTAGGTTGAATCCCAGTGAGAGTTTGTCAAGTACGACTATTGAGATTGGTTAGGGTATCAGTGCTTACCTTTCTATAGAACATGTTTCTTGTGGCATATCTTTGGCTTTCTGTAAAACATGTTATTTGTGGCATATCTTTGGTGCATACAATATACTTAGGTTCAATGAAGACGACAGTAAAACCAAAAAATATATTATATGAAATTTCATATTCATTTACAATTATTTAATATATTTTTAATATTAAAATTAATGATTATATAAATTCATATGTTTATATATATTTGGGTTAACAAATCAAGTGAAAGTTTGATATAAACATAGGTTAATTGGATGACAGAATATGAGGCCTATTATTGCATCCAAATTTGTGATCCGTATTTGACAAGATATGACTCCAATCCTTTCAATGTGTTGGTTGGTCCATCGCCAACAATCCCTTGCCTAGAACATTTATTGAGTCCATGCTACCTTTGGCAAGGAAGAATGTTAATAACCTCCAATTAACATTCCTTCCTTAACACCCCATAGGTAAGCTTTACTTCGGAATTAAACCTGCCTCTAAAAGGCGCAAATTTTCTTAAACTCACTTAGCTATTATCAAGGTACGGTGTGAAATCATTGCAACAATTTACTCATGTATAATTAGTTACAAACTAAATTAGTTACTCGTGATTTATTAAAAAGAATGAGAAGATTTTTGGGTTGTTACAAATGGAAATAGGAGGTAATGAAGAGAAGTGATTCTTATTGTTGTTGTGTGGTGGTAGTGGTAGTGGTGGTGGAAGTTAGGGGTGCATAGACCCGGCCCGGCCCGAAGGCCCGGCCCGGCTCGGTCCCGAACACTTTAGGAACTAATTTGGAGTGATTTCATCGGGTTTAGGGTCGGGTACGGGTCTCAAAAATAGACCCGGTCATTATTTCGGGTCGGGTCCGGGCCATAGCTCGGGTCACCCGAAGTCGGCCCGGTGGCCCGGTCATCATACACAATTAATATTTTGTGTTATTAGTGATGGATCATGACTATTCTTACGTGGAATTTAAGTATTATAAATCTTAATATTTTGTGTTATTAGTCATTATAAGACTATAAGTTAATGTTTTATGTTTAGAATGCATAAGATTTTAGACTAATACATAAGATTGTGTTATTTGTATTGATTTAAATATTTGGTATTATTAGACAATATTAGTATTGATTGTGGTTATACTTTAATATTGATTGTGGTTATGCTTTAATTTTGAAGAATGGTTGGTTCTTGTTATATTTTTCTAAGTGAATTTTACCATGTTAACTAATGGTTGGAGTCTTGGAAATTTGGATATTTTTACATGCTAGTTTATAAGAAGGTATCAACGTAATGTAATGTTAACGGCCCAGTTTTCACCCGCTTTTCACCCGGTATAATTGTGGCCCGAAAGTGTATTGGTTTCATCGGGTCTATGGCCGGGTTCGAGTCTAATAAATAGACCCGGTGTATATTTCGGAACGGGTCTGGGTCACATCAAACCCGACTTCACCCGACCCATGTGCACCCTTAGTGGAAGTAAAGGTGGGAATGGAAGGATGATGATTAGATAGAGTTGCCAAGTCATCAGTTATACTTGATGGCAAGGATCAAATTAAAAAATTTGGGACTAAAACTTAAATAAAATAAATAAATAAATTGAAAGCTTAAAAACAAAAAACACTAATTTTGTAGGACTAAAAACTTAATTAATCTCATTTGATGTGTTTTACGCTTAGTTAAACAATTAGCCCTTTATTGAAAGATAGTTTTGAAAGAAAATTAGCAAAGTCATGCATCATTTAACATTTGATAATCTAGAGATATTGAATTGATTTTATATAAACGTAAAATTGTACAAATGACAAAATTTAGAAGAATAAACTGTATCTTATTCATAAAAAGAATTAAATAAAGCATTTTATAACTATATTATATTTTGTGTTCTCTATTTATGTATTCAAAAAGAAGTTATTTGGGTGAGGTTTCGACTTGTTTGTCAGTATAGTTATTTGTTTCACGTTTTCACCTAGATGATGGTAGGTATTTGCAGAAATTTCAATACTTAAGTTAATAAGAATTTTAGTAGGATTATGTAAGAATTGGACTCAAAAAATACCTATTTGATGAGGTATTTATAGAATAATGATGTAGAATTTAATTAATTTTTTTTAAGTAAAAAAGCTCAACACAACAAGGTGGAGCAAAAGAAAATAAACAAAGACTTAAATAATAACCCCTAGCAATTTTTGACATTGCCATCAACAATCACAGAATTTACCACCAATCTACTCATCGTAACTTGTAAATGATCTATTAATAATGTTCACCACACTTGAACCTTGATTTTTAAAGATTCTATCATTTTTTTCTAGCAAAAAATTGTTCAAATGATTGCAAAAAACCAACCAACTACCGCAACCACAGTTTTCATTCCATCTTTTTTGTTGATATATTCGTCCAATTTTCATAATATTGCTTGAGCATACCTAAAATAATCCATATTCTTTCAAAAAAGAACAACCAAGCACACCACACCTACCAAGTGAGCTCACAACTAATGAACAAGTGAAAAGCAGTTTCAACAAACTTATGAGTTATGATATAAAATACACATGTTATCGTTCTGGCTAATAACACTTAATCTACACAGTTTTTTCCTTGTATTCACCCTACCAACTAGTGCAAACCAAGTAAACAACTCAACCCTTGGTAGGATGCATTCTCTTCAAATAGTACTAGTGAAGTTATAGCTTGTGATATCCGTCGGAAGTACCTCTACGGCTCTACCTGCAATACCTGCACAAAAAAATTAGTAAAATAAACACCTTCTTTTATCAAGTTTTCAGACCACTCTATTCTCTCTCAGTTGTCAGTTTTATTGATTGCAGAATCGCATAAAATTGGTTTACTAGTTCCAACTCCCATTAAAATAACTCTCATTGTCACTGGAAATTCCAAATCTACTATTACCCATTCTAAAATTCGTAATTTTTTATGACAGATTCTTAAAAATTTGAGACAAAAAAAAAAACTTAAAAAAATAACTTTCAAAACACCACAAGAACCTTTTGTAATGGACCTAACATTATTAGGCTGATTTTAACTGATCTAATTTTTAATGTAATTTATATACCAAAATGAAATGGATTGAACTTATATTATGTAAGCTCAGATACGAATAAATCTTTTGATATATTAATATTCGCCATGATTAGTGATGTGGTTTAGATAACTACATTTTTTTTTTCACTTAACTACAGAAAAGTTTAGATAGTGCCGAACTTATTAGCATATATTAAAGTTGAATTAAAATATATACTATATTATTAGTACACAAATCACACAGAGCAAAGTGCACAATAAACTAAAGGGAAAAAGGAATGAGTATGACATTTGTCACCCAGTGATCTAAGAAAACAAGATTAGCAGACACAAGAAAAGGATTAGCCACCCTTTCCTAAGTGCCAACTGCCAAATGGCCACATCCCCAATTCCCCTCACTTCAATTTTTTGTTACAGGTTGATACTATTTGAGAAAACACTAGTTGAACTAAGAATCAGAACCTCAAATGGTTGTCTTCTTCTTAGAGTGGCATCGCTCTCCGGCACAATAATTATTAATTTGCACTGCTGCGGCTTCAACTTAAACTCTATTTATTAATGAATTAGGGTAGTTAGTTTTTATTTTCTAAGAATATGTTTTTTCAATAATTAATTCTTTTGTTTCGAATTATTCACTTAAAAACAAATAACTAACCATCAAATATTTTTCATAAATCATGATTAAAAAAATAGATGAATAATTTTTTTTAGTGACTTAAATAAACTAAACAAAAAAAAAAACAAAACAAACAAAATAAATAAACGACACTCTCGTTTAAGACTATTCTTAAACTCCTCCCAAGGTGAAGGAAGCTCCACATGAAAAAGTTGTAACTTCATCGCCATCTTTGTCATAGTGTTTGCCACCGTGGTTATATCTCTCATTATCAAACGAAAGTCAATACGCCAATTCTAATACATGATATTTCTTATTTTATGCACCAAGATCAATAAATCCAAAAATCATCTTGGTGATTAGTAACAAGATTAAACACTTCCACAGAATCCATCTCACAAATAACATCTCATTGACTCACATCTCAGGCTAAGAGATATCATCTCCAAATAGTAAATAATTCTTCTTAAAGAATACTATTACTCAAACACCCCATTTGCCAACTCTCGTTACAATCTCTAATAACACAAGCAAAACTAACACTATCACCCGAACCAAGATAACTAGCATCACAATTAATCTTGAAAGTACCGATGGATGGAGGATTCCAAAAAACATTTAGAGTAGAGGGAAGAGACATGCGTTGTAATTCAAAAATATTCCTAAACTCCTTTTCTGAAGTTAATGCCAGACAAATCACTATTTCCAGAGGCCAAGTTTCATAAGGATTAAAGATGTTATTATTCCTTACTCGTCATATCCACCAAAGTCCCGAAAAGAACTTGAACGGATGCTCTCTGCTATGATACAAGAACTTATGATACAAGAACCAGTTCTTTAAATCCAAAGGATGACAAAAAATATCCAACTTATGTCATACAAGCTGAGCTTTTGGACAATGGCGAATACAATGTAAAACTGATTCCTGGCTAGAAAGACATTTTGGGCACCTATCCGATGACAATATCATTTTTCTGAAGCGAAAATTTGCAGTAAGAAGAGCCTCCTTAAGACATAGCCAAGCCAAAATCTTGTGCTTTTCTAGAACAAACTGCGCCAAAGTCAAAGTCAATTCTCCCGCTCCTCCCAACCAAACAGCTGCTTACACAACCATAAGTAATCATTGCGTGAGTCATAGATTTTGGTAATAGACTCAAATCAATACTAACCCACTTCCGGATCTACTTACACATCTGAAATGTAAGAGAGAATATTACCTTTAGTTATTTCTTAATAAGTTTTTTTTGTAAATTTCTTTTTGAATTTGAGTAAATTTTTATAATTTTTTTAATTTGACTTATGTTAAAAAGCTTTTTTCAAAATCAATAAATATCAAATTCTAAATTTTTAAGTTATAGAAATTCTAATAAGTTATTTTAGTATAACTATATTATAGTGACTATGATAATTCGGTAACTATAATGTTTTAAAAAATATTACTATAATTAAAATATTTTTTATTATTAAACAATGCTTTTTTAAAAAATTACTAAAATATATAAAAAAAATATAATTTTAATTTTAACAATCCTTACATAATCATAATAGTAACTATAACATAATCATATTAAAACCCATCGATTTCAATACTATATTGTGAAGCTACTCTTTTTAAAAACTTAAACGGATAAAAAAAATTTTATTTTATATCGCTGTCGTTTTTATAACAACTATGAAGTAGAGCATCATTCCTTAGACTTGTCTCATTTACTCACTTGTCCTCTGGATTCCTCTATCCTTGTTGCACAATAAAAAATAAAATAAATGTATTTATTCATAGATATAAGATGGAAAAAACACCATATGGTACATCTCAAAAACCATAAATTGCCTTTATTTTCAATTCTACTAAGTACTTTGAATGGTTCTGCTGCAGCAGCATTGAATCGAATCGAATGGAAGAGAAAGTCGCTAAGAAGAAAAACGTGGGTGCTTTGTGTTGGTGGCTAACAGTTTCCATGATTGGAATGGTGGTAGTAGGTGCTGGTGTTCTTCTTTTACTCAAAAAGCTTCGTCACCATGCTTCACCGCAAACCTTATCAACACTCCCCACCAACATTGTTCAGAAATATGCCTCAGCCCTCGAATTGTCTCTGCAATTTTTCGACGTCCAAAAATGTAATCAAATACATAGAACATCGTATTATACTGTTCATTCTCCATTGCTATTCTATAACCTTGTTTGTTACAGTGAAGTTAGAATTTTTGTGGATTCAATACCTTTGTAACACCTTAGCAACCAACAGTTCCGACCATGGCAGTAGCGATGGGCCGGGGAATGGTGGAGAAGAACGGCAACAGTGGCGGCGCCCATGGCACCGGTGGAGACTCCTCCTTCCCCAAGTTCCCTGACTTCCTCTCTCTCTCTCGGTTTGGCGACGGCGTAATCAATTGGGATTAGGGCTGGCAATGGGTAGGGTAGGGTAGGGTTTGGACCCTACCTTAACCCTACTCGCCTACCCGCGGGTTGAAAATTTTATTAAAACTCTACCCTATCTTATCTGTGGGTTGAGAATCTCTCCTACCCTACCCTATCCGCAAAAATATCTAATTTTTTTAAAGTAAATATAAAATTCAATTATTTCGAATTTTATACGTATTAATAACATAAAAAATAAAAAACTAATGTTCTAAATTACTAAATTAACTAACTAGTTTAGTGGTTGTTCATTTATTATAAATTATTATATAAGAGAGATTGTGGGTTCAACTCTCACTTCCTTTACTATATAGAGAGATTTTTATAAAATATGTGTTATATATGAGGTGCGGGTAGGGTAGGATAAGGTAGAGTAACGGGTAGGATAAGGTAGAGTAACGAATTGGACCGGGTTGGATACCGGATAGGGTATGAATTGCCAGTCCTAATTGGGATCAATATTGTATCATTTTAAACAACTTAAATACACAATAATATACCATTTTTTTTTCAATTTAATCTCTTATTTTTAACAAGACCCAAATGGCACCTTTGGTAGCCACGGGAACATCCCCATTTCCGTCGCCGTCTTCTCCCTCCCGTTCTGTCTCTCTCTCGTTTTAATATTTAAGGATAATTTTGATAAAAATAAAAAATTTTAGAGACAAAAATAGATATTTTTTAAAAGAATCACAAACATTAAAACATAAAAAATATACTTTACCAACAATTTTATTATTAGATTATTAGTGTTGACATATTTAATTGAAAAATAATGGTATTGCATGCAGCTGGGAAGTTACAGAATAACAGAATTCCATGGAGAGGGGATTCAAGTCTGAAAGATGGAAAAGAAGCAGGTTTGGATCTAAGTAAAGGAATGTATGATGCGGGTGATCTCATGAAATTTGGTTTTCCAATGGCCTTCACTGCAACCATGTTGTCATGGTCGATTCTTGAATATGGGAATAGAATGGAAGCTGTGAAGCAGCTACAATATGCTCAGGATTCGCTTAAGTGGATCACTGATTATCTTATCAATGCTCATCCTTTTGAAGATGTTCTTTATATTCAGGTGAATCTTTTTTTTTTTTTGTTGATTGATTTCGGAGTTTGAACCCTGTGTTTTACTTTCATATAATCTTGTTTAATTTGTCATATCCCATCATATGCTATGTTGTTATAATTAAGATTAAGTACGATTTTGATCCTTATAATTTAAAATGAGAGAGTGACAAGTGACATTTTAATTGTAAAATTAGTAAAATATAATAGATTTTTGTTTTGTGATTGAAGGTTGGGGATCCTGAAGTGGATCACAATTGTTGGGAAAGACCTGAACATACAAGTGAGAAAAGGCCAGTGATTGAAGTAAATTCATCATATCCAGGAACAGAAGTAGCAGCAGAAACTGCAGCGGCAATGGCCTCAGCATCTCTTGTTTTCAAGAACCTGGATCCCGCTTATTCCAGAATCCTCCTCGCTCATGCTCAACAGCTCTTCACCTTCGCTGACACTTTCAAATGTTCTTACACTGTTAGCATTCCTCAAGTGAAGCCCTTTTATAAATCATCTGGTTTTGGTGATGAACTCTTATGGGCTGCTACTTGGCTCTACCATGCAACAAAGGATCCATCATATCTCAATTATGTCACGCTACAGAATGCAAAAGCATTTGCAAATTTTGGTGCTTTCTCATGGTTTAGTTGGGATGATAAGCATGCTGCAATCCAGGTACAAATTATTATTGTGTCACTTTCTGAAACATTTGTGATATAAAAATGTCATTCCTATACCAAAATCTGCCACCAATATATTTATAATGTATTTATGTAAAAATACATATATAGTTTAATTTATTTTCAATGTGTATTATATTTTAATATATATTATACTAGTGATTGATTTTGGTGACTAATTTTAGTGTAAGCGTAGCATAGTTATTTATGATAAATTATAATATCCAAATGGTTTTAAATAAACAAACAGGTGAATGTTATATGGTGTCTAAGAAGTGATGCCTATTTATTAAAAAGGGTTAAAAATTATTATTTAATTTAAAAAAATAAAAATAAATAATTAAAAAAATCAAAACTTACCATAAAAAATAAGTTAGACAAAATTTAGGCAAAAACTCATAGACACTGTAGAATTGGCCAAACAAAAGATAGTGTTCTAGATTTGCTTTCAATAAATTTGTAAAGGAGAACAAATTTTTCAAGCATTATGAGATGATAATAAATTAAAAAAACTACCTCTTAAATAATTTTATCTTTAAAAATTAAAATGTTCTTTAATGTATGCCTAATGAATTAGGAAATACATAGATGAATTAGGCACATTTTTTTTTTGGTAGTTTAGGCACATTTATTTTGGATAAATCTTCTGTTATTACTTTGAACATAACCCAGGTTTTCTGTGATGTTGAACTAGGTTCTTTTGTCCAGAATTAACTTTTTTGGTGCAAAAGACATTACAATTGACGAGGACCTCGATCTTCAGATGTATAGAGAAACCGCTGAAATTGTCATATGCACTCTTCTGCCAGATTCACCAACAGCTACCACCATGAGAACTAAAAGTACCATTTAGAATTTTCAGTCTCTAATTAATTCTTTCATATTTTTTATTAATATAATTTATTAATTATGGTGGGTTTTCTATCTTCGTTGAATTAACTAGCCTGAGAATACTAGGGTTACTTTTGATAATTTTGTTTTTTAAAAAAATAACAATATAGTAATACCCTAATAAAAAGAAGAATTCTATTATTTTTATTATTTTACCATAAAAAATATAAAGAAGCTACAATTTATTATTTTACTTATATGTTTTCTAATAGTATTCTTAATTATTTAATAATTTAATAATTTTTTTATTTATTAAATTTCAGACTTTCTAATAACTTTCATTCAAGTTAAACGTAGTTACCTGTAAAATAATTTATAACACTGGATAGAAGATGTTAAGGCCACTCAAAAATATTGCAGGTCTATCTTATTATACTGTCATGACAGTTTTAATTATTCTACTGTAAAATACTTAATTATTTTTTGATTAATTACTCTTTTAAAAAAATATGAAATACTATGTATATACGTATACATAAATATGTACTGATTAACTTTTATATTCATAGAGAATCTTTATATATGTATACTCTATTAGTCTATTTTCGAAATAGAAAAACAATTTATCTAATATCTCTATAGATGCAGTGAAATGACTTAATAACAAAGTATCTTTTGTTATTTAAACACGTTTTTCCTTGTTAACTTTGCTACTTTCTTTTTTACACAATTTATAACTTGAACGAATGCAGGTGGATTGATATGGTTACAACCTTGGAACTCTCTGCAACATGCAGTGGCTTTTGCATTCTTAGCTGTTGTTTATAGTGATTATATGCTGACATCACAAACTGAAGCTCTATATTGTAGTGGAAAATTGTATAAGCCTTTAGATCTTCGCAAATTTGCCATATCTCAGGTATGGTATGTATTTTTGGCAAAATAAGGTTGGGTTCGGTTTGCATTTTATTTGTTGTTTTTATTTTTAATATTTTTTGTTTTTTGAATTTTATAAAAAAAAGTGAAAACGAGAAATAAAAACAAAAAATAAAATTTTATTATTTTTACTATTTTTACTTTTTTCTTTACAAAATTCAAAAAATAAAAAACACTAAAAATAAAAACGCACTCTAAGTTTCATATTTTCCATCCTTAATACTAACGAAAATATGAGGAGTCAATGGAATATTTGTACAATGTGTATGGAAGTTTATGAGGAGTATTAGAGATATAATCATTAGTGTTGCCTTTTTCCATCAGCTGAAACTTTTGGGATGAGTTGTATCATGACATTGTATTAGAGTGCTAGATCCAAAAGGTTAAGAGTTCGATCTTTGGTGAACCCTAAAATCACTTTAATCTTTTGGGAAAATGGTTATTCTAGATAGTATAGGAGATGTTTATTTTATAACACAATAGCCCATTGTACATTGTACAAATAATCCATCTCCCTAGCGGAATCCATTTATAAATGGATACTTCATTATGACCCAAATCACTTTAATTTAGAACGAAAGTTTATTTTTGCAATATATGAAGGTTTTTTTTTTCTTTTTAATCAATCTTATTAAGATATTTTAGCCAATAGTGTAAACCTCCAAAATTGTCTTTGAATTATTTACTCATTGACTTAAGTACTCTTAATTTATTATAACAAGAAGAATATTCCCAAAATATTTCAAAATATGCATAGGTCATACTTCTTATATTATATGATTCTGTATATGATATGATTCTGTATACTACATTTTTGTTTAAATTTTCTACTTTAGCAAATAATTTGATATATATATATATATAGGTCATACTTTATAGTACCATACTGAATGCATATATGTGCAACGTAGCTTACTTATAATATGATTGAATGAATGTTGAAAATAGAAAATTGAAACAATTTCAGGCAGAATATGTGTTGGGAGAAAATCCATTGAAGATGAGTTATCTTGTAGGATATGGAAGTCATTATCCAAAATATGTGCATCATAGAGGATCTTCCATTCCAGTAAATGCAACAGAGATTGGATGCAAGGTTGGATTTAAAAAGTGGTATGCCTCACCAAAACCTAACCCTAATGTACCATTTGGAGCTTTAGTGGGTGGACCCTTCTTCAATGAGACGTATAATGATTTAAGGAACAATTCAATGCAAGCTGAACCAACCACTTATAATAGTGCACTCTTTGTTGCTCTCCTCTCTGGTTTGGTTGCCACTTCTTCTGTAGTTACGTCTTTCTAGAATTGTTTCAAAATATGCGTTGGTTTTTGCTTTTTGGATTATTAAAAATATTATTATATCTAAAAAGTGAATATCACAATTATTTTGAAAGGAAAAAAGTATCCAATATTCAATATGATTGTAGATATGTAAATTCTATATAAATTTTTTTCTCAAACAAAAATGATTTTGATATAGAGTAGTTAATGTTTGTTATAAGATCTAATGTTTCGACAATCATATATCCTCTTTATTATGTTTGGTTTTCATAATTAAGGTTTTAAAAATCGAATAGGTCATTAAACTGTTCTAACTATTAATTAATTAATTTATTAATTTATTGATTTAATTAATTTAATTGTAATTTAAACGAAATAATTATTTTATAATAAAATAATAAATAAAATATAAATAAATATACTACAATATAATTATATTTTAGCATAAATCTTAAAATGTTATCTAAAGTAAAAATATTACATCACTCAAAATGTTATAATTAATCTCATTTAAATATAAACTAAATAAATATCCAAATATTAAAAGATAAATATTAAAATTTGTTATTAATCATCAAAATCAAAAGAGAAGAACTATATTAAAAACTTTCAACTACTTATTGGAGTACACACTTTCAAATGGTGATTTATTCATTTTTCTCAAATATCTCTTTTAACTTTATTAAGAACAATTCTTTAATTAAATAGTCAAAGCACAATACAGAGAATGCAAAAAATTAAGCTACACAAAGTATAAGAATGCAAAAACAACATAAAAAACAGCAACACGGTTTCCGTATATATATTCAAAATATTTTTGAGCTGATAAACTTCTTCCTCGTTATCTTTGGAAAAAATTATACAATTATCCACAAAGAGAAGGTCTGAAATAGCTGGTGCAGTAGGGACAATTTTAACTCCAGAAATTCTGCCCTCTTCTCTAGCCTTGTCCATAAGGATGGGGAAAACCTCAGCCGCTATGATAAAAAGGTATGGCAATAGGGAATCCCCTTGCCCAAATCCCCTCTGCGGCACAACGTTCCTTGACAAAAGTCTATTAATTTTAATCTTATAACTGACTTGTCTCACACACTTCATCATTATCTTGACCCAATGCGAGTTGAACCCAAAGGCCTTTAGAGTTGCTTCTAGGAATGACCATTCCAATCTATCATAAGCTTTATTCATGTCAACCTTAATGGCTAAATTCCTGGAAGCATTCGTTCCTTTTTTTTATTTAAAGCATGGAATATTTCCTACACAATTACCATGTTATCTTGAATCAGGCGTCCCCCCACAAAAGTATTTTGGATGGGTGATATAATCTTATCTATTATTCTTCTAAGCCTAATAACTATCACCCTAGAGATAATCTTGTAAATGAAGTTGTAACAGCTAATCGACCTAAGCTAATTAAGGGTTTTCGGGTAGTTAGTCTTAGGGACCAATACCAAAAAGGTTTCTCTAATACTACTTGGTAAATTTTCGTCATGAAAAAAGCTATTAACAACTTCACAAACCTCTTTCTCAACAACTGTCCAATGCTTTTGAAAGAACAGACCATTTAATCCATCTGGTCCTGGTGTCTTGAGACTTTCAAGGCTAAAGGTAGCTTATTTGATCTCCCGATCAGTAACCTCCTTCATGAGCTCCCTATTCATATCTTTAGTCACTAGCTCAAATAGGAATATTACTTATGCATTCAGTCATATTTAAATTGTCTAAAGTCTTAAAAATATTCTTAAAAAGATCTGCTGCCAACTTTAGAATATCGTTCTCCCTACACATCCATTCTCCTCTGGAATCCTTTAATCTGTCTATCCTATTTCTATCCCTTCTTTGGATGGTAGAGGCATGAAAAAAAGATGTATTCTTATCCCCAAATTTCAACCATTTCATTCTCGACCTTTGATTCCAATATTTTTCCTCTTGTCTCCATAATCTAGTAATCTCCATTTTTAGTCTGTTGATCTCCTGTTGCTGTGTCTCTGTACATTCTCCGTCCTGTGCTTGCTTGAGACTGTACTTCAGTTTTTCTATTCCAACATCTACCCGCTTAAAATTTTTTCTACTCTATTTGATCAATTCCTTCTTACAATTTTGTATCCTTCGATCCAAATTCGTCCAATGACCAACTCCACTATTACAATAAGAACTACTCCATCCCTTCCTTATATCAGTGTCACAGTCAGCATGGTAAGTCCAATAGGCCTCAAATTTAAAACTTCTACTCCTCTTTCCTTGTGGCTCAACATTGAGAACTAGAGGAGTATGATCTGAGCTTATAGTTGGTAAGGCTGAAAGTGTCGCATGTTGAAAATCTCTTCTCCATTTCCAATTGACGAGTACTCTATCTATCCTCTCTTTAGTAACAAAATCATTCCTTGGGTTACTAAACCATGTCTATTTCATCCCTTATAGTTCTAAGTCCATGAGTGCATTTTCATCTACAAAAGTCCTAAAAGTTTCAATTTAACTAGTCGATTTTGGGTGCAATCCTACTTTTCTCCTCTTGTGAAATTACATCATTAAAGTTCCCAATAAATATTTTTGGCTCTTCCAAATTTTGATTAGCACAAGTTAACTCCTTCCATAACTCCTTTCTTCTCTTGTGATTTAGATGGCCATAAACAAAAGTTGTTTTCCAATCCTTATCATTGTCACTGCTGATTTTAGTTTTTATAAAGTTGTCACACCAAGTATAAACATGAACATTTATATTATTCTTCCAAAATAAACAGTCCCCCGGATAGCCCCCGGAATTTCACACAAAACATGTCAAAACTTAACTTTCTCCTAATTCTATCACAACTTAGTTTGCTAGCTTTGGTCCCCATAAGGAACAAAAGGGACGGCATGAAAGATTTACAGACACTTTTTAATTCATACATTGTCGAAGGGGCCTCCATCCCTCGACAGTTCCAGCTAACGACAATCATGGCTGTTGGTGGGGCATGTCAAGGCCCGCCTGCTCGGCCGTGATTGTTACAGCTTCGTTTTTGAACTTCTTACCTGGTTCTTGCATACAAAGGTCTTCTGCTTCTTTTGTATTTACTTCATAATCTACCTTGTTGCTTGTATCTCTTTTTCTTTTAAGGTTCAGAGTCATCTCTATGTTATAAGCCAGCTTCAAAGCCCACTGATGATCATTCCTCTGTTGTGGCATTGCAATGTTATCCTCTTCCATTTCTAGCTGATCCTCAGCTAGTTCGATGTAATACTTATCCCCATTCTCCATTCTCTGAATCATGGTTCTGCTACTTGTAGTAACAATTCTTTTCATTTTTTATTTTTTTCTGTAACTCCACAGCTACCCTGCATTATGCCTTATGATTTCTATCTCTCTCTACTTGTTTCAGCATTTCCTTGTTGTCATGTTGAATTTGTTGGGTATCCTTCTTGCCAAAAAGGCTTTCTAGCTCTTCCCTAATTGTTAGACACATGTCACTCTCCCTGTCACCTTCCTCTACTTGCTGGTTTTTTGTTTGGCCCTCAGTTTCCTTCAGCCCAGCTAGTTGTAACTCATTCAGTGTTGATTTCGTAGCGAAAATTTAGGCATCGTTATTATCCATGACTTATATATAGTCCTCTTTCCCCTACTTATTATCCTGAATATTGCATGGTCCATATACTTCTTGATTCAAAGAGAAAATCACATTGGGCCTGGAAGCCCAATTCTCCTCTTCTAACTCTTGAAGCTTATCCTTTCCTTTTCTCATCCTATTTATAAAGTCTGCTGTCTTCTCACCCATTCTTAATTCTTTCTCTTATGAAATAACACACCTGTTTAATAGACTTTCTGAAACCTCCTCGATTCGCTCTCTTGATCCTTGGCTCTCCCTACCTCGAACCTTTTGTTGCTCTGAGTCAGCTTCAAAAGTTCTCTGAATCCCTCCTCCTACTCTCTTGCTCGTGCCATTTTCTTATGTCCATTGCTCCTTCATAGTGTCTATTATTGCACGCTCTCCCCCACACGCTTGTTTATCGTCTATCCACTCCCTATTTTCGTCTTCCTTTTGCTGCTCTGTTCCCCTGGCTAAAAGGGGCTTAGCTCTATTAACCCCCAATCCCAGTCCATACCTTGGTTTCGTCGAGTCCCAGCTTGCCGTAGCAATTGGATTTTTGCATTCCTTCTTACTATGACCAAGGATTCCACAGTTTAGACAGTAGCTATCCTGAATCCTTTCATATTTGAAATAAGCCCAAAGAGTTTGATGATTTTCTGTTGCTAGCCAGAAGACAGTAGGTAAAGGTTTAGTGATGTTCAATGTTACCTTCACCCTGAAAAAAGTTCTCTGTAGTATATTATTCAATCGCGGATTCTCCGTTTTCATCACGACTCCTATTTTCTTACCGATAGTCTCAACCGTTTTTCTTGTTATATAATTAAGTGGATGCCCATGTATTTGTACCCATAATTTCATATATTTGTGGTCCATATCATATACTGACTGTCTTCCATTCCATATCTGTAGGTTAACAAGATTTTCTCTAATGCTCCAAGATCATCCCTTGCGTATCTGGATACCCTTCCTAATATCCTTGAAGCTAATAAGCACTTTGTTTCTGCTGATATCCAAGATCGCTACTCCTTCCGGTTTCCCCTAGATTTCCAAAAGTACCGCTTTGCAAGTCTTGAAGCTAACCTCTTTATCCGAGAGAATCTTCCCCACCATAATCAAATTTTCTTCAATAAAGCTCTCGTCATCCTCTGGATTGATATGGACAACTTCACCTTCAACAGATTGTTCCACTTTATAAGCCATGTCTAGAATTGCAGAGTTAAAGGAAAAAGTATACAAAAATTGTCGTAAAGAAGAGAAAGATGTAACGTATAATCGTAGAACCTGTAGTTCTGAAGACACTCCTTATGAGAGAAGAGTTCTCCCTAGAGAGATAAGGAGGTGAACATCTATCCCATACCAAATTCTTCCTCGCATGATTAAGTCCTAGTGTCCCTTCTCTCCCAGATTGTTCTTTCCTTCAACAACACCGTTTTGGGCCTCGCCTTGGCCTACGCTGCCATCCGCAACTTCACCACCAACTCTGCTCCCTCCGCAAGCTCCGTCGCGCTCCTTTCGCCTCTATCTCTGACCTATGCTCGCTCCTCTCGAACTCCGATGCAAATTTTGATGATGGCAGAATTGTAGTTGTGCGTGGCACCATTGGACCCAAGGCCACCGTCGATGACAGCTGGCTGGAAAAGCTTGAGGCCAAGCCTCTTGGTCTCTCGTGAGTCCTACGACAAAGTCGTCGTCCTTCAAATATAGATTATATTTGGAAATAAAAATTTAAGCCTTTGATTACTTGCTTGATTCTCTCCATTCATATCTCTGTTTCAAATCATATCACACATTAATCTAAAAATTTTCATTAATGATATATAATATATTCTCTATGCCTTTCTTTTCCTGTTATAATGTTATTGTTGTGGCAGTGGTTGAGGGAGAAGATGTTCGTAGTCATGGTGGGAAAGGTGAGGTGACGTAGGGGATCAGTTGTAAGGGGTGATGATGGCAGTGCTAGTAGTGGTAGTAGTGAATGGTGGCAGTGGAGAGAGGGAAGAGAGACGGTAGTAATCAGAGGAGATGGTGGTAGTGGCGAGGGTTGTGAAAATTTTGGATTTAGAGAAAAAAATAGTGATGCTAAGGTTAAAGATAAAAGTTGAAATAATTTAAAAATTTTAATATTTCTGTCACATAAAATTTAATTTTTATGCATATAATGTTAGATTTTTTTACTTAATATTCCAATCATACTTATATATAAAGATAAATATAACTATAAATTTTATATAAAATAATTAATATAAACATCTTTTACTCTTTTATTATAAAAAGATTACTTTTACACGTCATATTCTAATTCACCTATTATTTCACATACAATTAAAAAAAATAAAAACAACCAAAATTGTTTCTGTTTTGATATGACTTGAAGAGATAGAGTAAATAGCCAAATTGGTCCCCGAAAGATAGCCCAATCTCCAAATTAGTCCCCGTAAGAAAAAGATAATAAAAATTGTCCCCGAAAAATTTAAAATTGGTAACGTTAGTCCTTCCGTCAATGTTCCGTGAATTCCGTCATTGACACCGGTAACTCTTGCTTATGTGGCTGTTAGTGTGGCATATCAGCATGCCAGCTTGGCACAGAGTGGCTGGTGACAAGATATGTTTTCATATGTATGTCAAATTAGTCCTTGGTCTGTAAATCCTAATCCCTTCTTCGTCTTAAATGCCATTGTTGCTGCAGCTTGAGATTGATTCTGCAGAGGCCGAAAATTCTTGACCAATTGCACGATGGGTAGTGTAGGTGGGGGTCGCAGTCGACAAGCGTCGCTATCACACGGAAGCCATGCTTCGAGCTCTTCGCTGCGGTGGCGGAGGAAGAACTCCGACCAAGTTTGTTTTTGTGGGTTGAAGACAGTGATCAAGAAGTCTGGGACAAGAAAAAATCCTGATAGATTGTTCCATGCTTGTCCAAGATACCGAGTGAGTTATGAATGTAGTCTTCTTGAAACTTCCAATTATTTGAGTTGGATTTTGACATTTTGGTACCCTGATGTTGTGCAGAAGGGCAGCCACTGCAATTACTTTAGGTGGGCTGAGGACGACGAGTATGAAGCATTAGAGCACTTAGGAGAAGTTAAAACTGATGCAGAAATGGAGAGTGATGCTGCTTTCTTGAACCATAACATATCATGGAGAATGATGACCTTAGAAGCTGAAGTAAAAGCACTTAGGATGCAACGGTATTTTGGATTAATAGTTGTGATTGTGTTTTTTATAATTATGTGTATGTTCTTTAGTGGGAAGTGAAGCAGTTAGTGTGAAAAGGATGATGTTGTGAACCTTGATAGTTTTCTGTTGTTGTGAAAACCTTGTATGTTCATGTTTCTTTACTAGTAAAACCTTTACATGCAACATTGTTGTTGATCATAACATAATGTAAGCAAAGCAGAATAAGCAGAATTAAAATTAAGTGAAGTAGGAATATCATAACATCACCAATGATGTACTAGTTTCCATTGTCTCAGATTCAAATTACAACAATTTTAACATGATAATAACACAAAAGCTAGTAGTTGACAGTTGAAAGCAGTAAACCATAAAGGGCTATACAAAAAACAGGACTATTGAAGATACCACAACTACCACATTGTTTATAAATGGCAAAATTTGGCCCTGACAAAATAACAGATACTAATTGCCCTATATTTTATGTCTTCAAGTCTTGAAGTCTTTCCATGTCCTTTTTTTTTTAGGTTTGAAACCCGAAGTTGGAACAAATGTCATGAAGCTGGCAAGTTTCTTGGCTGTTGCAGAGCTGCTACCCTTGATGGTTTCAGCAGATACAGCAACTGCTCCTGGAGAGGCATTTCCCTTTGCCCTGGCCCTGGTGACATGGAGTTTTGGAGGCCTTCCTCTACCTCTAGTCTGCATCAAATAGTTATCATCATTATCTGAATTAAAAAATAGCTACAAGCAAGTAATGCTCAATTTAGAACTCTTTAAAAGATAACCTGGGTGACATTGGTTGAGGTCTGGGATTGTTGTGTCAGTAGAAGCTAAGCATGCTGAGTAACAGGAATTTCAGTCTGTTCATCTGGAGCAGCTGCTACTACTACAGGTAGTATGGGCTGAGTGTGATCTTCCTTTTCTGCTTCTGGACCAGGTACAGGTTGTGGTGGTTGAACAGCTGCAAGCTGCAACTGCATAATCCTTGCTTTCTCCTGAGCATCGTCTTGCTTTTTCTTGCTGCAAGTTCTTTTGTTGTAGCCCACCTCTCCACAGTACATGCACCGAATTGGAGCATACTTCCTTTTTATTTTTGTCTTTGTGCCACTGGGTCCTTCATCCTTGTCCTTCCTTCTATTTGTTGTTGGTCTGCCTGGTTTAGGTTTGATAGGAGGTGGAACAGGTGCAGGAGAACTTGTTTTCTCCCATAGATCTTGTCCCTTGACAGGGTTAACATTGAATTGGTATGTTCTTATGTACGCCTCCATGGTCAACCATTCGTGGCAATACTCCTCAGGCCTCTTATCATTTTTTTCTTGAATGGCTGATATTGCATGCATACAAGGCATCCCTATGTATTCCACACAAAAAAATTCCATTCAGTTAAGTATGTATCATGTTATGCATATGAAAAAAGAAATCAGTTATGAATTCAACCTGTCAACTGCCAAAACCTGCAGGAGCAAGTATGGTTTCCCAAATCTACCACCATATTAGTAGCCATCCTTGAACTTCGTAGACTTCCTCTTTCGCATCACCCGACCAGTAGGGAGCCCAGTTTCTGGATAACTTAATAATAGATTCTAGCCTACTTTGCTGAACTGGAGCAAGTATTCCTTGATAACTCAGAAGCTTTAATCTATTGTCAGACATGCTTTTCATAACCATTCTTCGTACCTCGTCTGCCAAACTCAAAATAGGCTTACCTCTGTCATGCTTTGTCTTTGCATTGAAGGATTCACAAGCGTTGTTACAAATATTGTCGACCTTTGGCCCTTCACTGAAATGGGCTTTCGTCCAAGCTTCCTTCGGCCACTTGGCTAAGTATTCCCAAGCTTTTTCATTAATCCTCTTGACTCTATTCATATTCCTTTCGAACTCAACCGGGGTCCTTGATCTTGCACACTCCCAGACCAAGTCCTTAAGCTCGACACTGCCCCATTATTTAGAGAAGTTCCTCCACAAATGCCAGACACAAAATCTGTGTGAAACTACTGGGACGAGTTCTTTGACAGCTGGTATTAACCCCTGCACAAATAGTTAAACCCGACAAGATTTATAGTCAGTACAATCCTCAAAGAAACATCATTAAATTAAAAAAGTCCTTAAAAATCAAATTGTGACTCAAATTGGTCCTCACCTTTTGCATGTTTGATATGAAACACAGATTCTTTGCCTCATATTTAACCCGTATTGTGCAATCTCATCCCCTTCAACTATCTTCCTAGATGCCTTAAGAGCTCTAGTAATGCATGAACTATTCAGCTTCACATTGCACTTCCTAACAAACCACTCATACACCTTCGTATGCTTCATCTTAGGGTGCTTCCTGAGTTTTGGGTATAGCTTATTCACAGTCCATTCCAATGTAGCAGCTCTGTTTTTTTTGCTTTCTTGCACAAGTGTGATTGTCAACCAGTGTTTTTATCTGCCAGGAACCATCACCGGGGTTGTGTCTATAATATACTACCCATGGACAGTCTTCACACTTACAAACAGCCCTGACCCTAACCTTGTCATTCTTACAGAACCTAATATTCATACCCCACTGTATAGTATAATCTCTAGTGGCAGCCATGAAATGATGCTTGGATTTGAAAACCATACTTACCTCAAACTTGAGCTCACCAAATTTGGCCTTGTTATTGTAATGTGGATACATAGCTGGCCCTTCATCTTCAGAGTCTAACTCATGGGCAGAATCTTCTGACTTCCATTCATTTCCATCTGATGATTCTTCCCACAAAAATTCGTCATCTGAGTCTGAAATTACATGAAAATAACACAAAATTATAATAACAAAAAAAAATTAACTCACACACAAACACTAAACTAGCAAATTCAATAACTCATACACAATTAATTATGGAATACCTTCATAAGAGCATTCTTCAGATTCTATATCTTCATAGCTGGAGTCATCAGTTTCAATAGCTTTGTCTCTTGTTCTGTCAGCGGCAGGCCTATGCTTCTCTCTGT
Organism: Arachis duranensis; assembly: GCF_000817695.3. NCBI lineage: Eukaryota > Viridiplantae > Streptophyta > Magnoliopsida > Fabales > Fabaceae > Arachis > Arachis duranensis. The sequence goes on along the minus strand of NC_029775.3, from coordinate 2,461,411 downwards.
GATCTACTTTCTTGGCCCTAGAAGACTCTACTCCATCAACTCCACTGTCACTGTCACTACTGTTTAAAGAATCTCCTACAATTTTTGGTGGCTTGTACAAGCTGTCTTTAGCACTCTCATATGACTCATGAGAGTCACTATCATGTTCAACTACAGTTGCCTTCACTTGCCTTCCAGATCTTGTACTGGTTGTAGCTTTCACCTTCTTGATCTTATCAGCTGGTGTAACCTTGCCAGAAACTTTAGCAGCCTCAGGTTTAGTCCAAGGTTTGGGCTGCTCGATGGGCTTTTGCATGGGCTTAGTTATGGGTTTTGGAGTGGGCTTAGCTGTGGGAGTACGTGTGGGTTTAGGGGTGGGCTGAGGAGTGGGGTTAGGTGTGGGCTAAGTAGTGGGCTGAGGAGTAGGTTGAGGAGTGGGCTTAGGAGTGGGCTGAGGAGTGGCTTTAGGTGTGGGCTAAGTTTTAGCTCTTTTTGGCTGAGGTGATTTCTTTGTTGTCTTACAATAATCTTGGGACATTGCATCATTCTGGTCATTGTTCAGCTTCTCTGCTTCTTCAGGGATGGTTGGCAAACATAGTACATCATCATCATCATCCTCGCTCATGCAGTCAACCACGTGTAGCTTAGACACTACATGCTCAAAATAGATGTTTATGAGGTGATAATTCCTCCTGCAATCCTTAGCCATTGCCAACAGATCAGCGTCAGTTTCTAGCCTCCTCAAGCCATTATCCAACAGCGTTCCAGGCACTTTCCACAAGCAATTGTTCATCTCAGCATACCCCAGCTCCTTATAGTATCCCTTCACAAAGAAAACGTCTAGAGTGTCTGAATCTACACCCATTAATACTTCAGTATTGTCTGGTTCATAACACAGATAGCCTGATTCATCTGTTTGGAACTTCCCACCATGGTGAAATACAAAGGTCATAGGGGGACCATCCATCGAAACCAAAGCAGCAACACACACAACTGATAGAAATTTTTTTCATCAACAGGCATAGCATATTCAACATCAACAACCAAAATGAATCTAACACACACACATGCAGTTACACAGAGCACAAACATCGTTCTCATCAATCCAAAAACAAGGTCATTCATTCATGGATCATCACCAAAGCCATATGCCTGAACACATTCTCCTAAACCCTAACATTGCAAACAGTAACACTTGATTTCCAACGACAATACAAACACATTGATCAAGAGATAAAACCACAATCACTCTCACAAAATAACAAAAGAAAGGTAACCTACCTCTCACGCAAGGCGATGGAGTGCTCTTTTCTGTTGACCAACGTCGTCGCAAACCAAAACCTGCAACTCCAGCACAATGTCGTCTTCGGTCAAGCCTGGTGGTCACTGTTCAAAGCTTCATCTACCTGGACGAAACAAGTAGGAGGAAGGGATTACAGAGGTTTTTTCTTCTCAGAAGAAGGATGTAACTCGAGACGTGTGCAAGGAAACAGGGATGAAAACCCAAACGTTGTAATGGGGAGCAAAGAAAACGACGCCGTTTAAGGTGTTGCTGAAAGCGTTATAATAGGGAGTTGCAAAACGACGCCGATTAGGTTCTTGGTGAGGTGTCACACTAATGGCTAGGTCAGCAAATGTCCACGCCGTTACTCAAACATTTGACGGAAAGACTAACGTTACCAATTTTAAATTTTTCGGGAACAATTTTTTTTTTCTTACGGGAACTGATTTAAAAATCAGACTATTTTTCGAGGACCAATTTAGCTATTTACTCTGAAGAGATATCTTACTTTCGTATATTTAACAAATATGTATCTGATATAAATTAAAAATATAAAGTAACATGTCTTTAAGCATTTAACTTATTTTGTTGATGTGTAACCTACTAAAAACATAAAAAATTGTATACGATTATCTACAGATTCACATATTTAAATAATGTTTCAAGTATTAAATTTAAAAAATATTTTGCTCATGTAACAATTATATTTGCAAGCTTTTTTATATTGAGTATGAAAATTAAATTCTATGTATATAATCACTCCAACTTATAAGTTAATAACCTAAACTTACTCAAGTTCAACCCTTATTATTTAATATATAGATTCAAATTAATACTCAAATTCGACTTACAAGTTCATAAATCAGGTTTACTAAACTATTAATAAGTTAAACTCGAATCGACATGTGAGCCGACTCTGGCGGTCCGGCCCTATCCAGAGCTTGGTGGTGCTCATCAACGAAACTAAGTATATTTGGACTTTTACGGGAAGCCTATGTCTCTCTTAATATATTTTAATATTCATCTATTTTCTAAACAAAAAATAATAATAATAATATTCATCTTTTTTTTTTTATATTCCTCTTCAGAGCTAAAATCCACTATCTAAACAAGGAAAAGTATTTAGATATTACAAACAGTACACACCCAATTACAACAAACAAAATTATCATATACAACATTAGACCTGCTAACAGCACTCAGTTCATACATGTATCTACATCAGTACTTGAAAAGTCAAATTCAGACAACTCAAACTACAAAGGACAATAAATATTAGCATTAAAGAGGCTAATGTAAGTGGGTAAGTGCATTAAAGAGCAGTTGTTAGCATGCAAAATCAGAATCAGAAGAATAATGAATTGATGTTCACCTTCCGAACCTGTCTTGGATTGCTTGCATTTTGCATTTGTTTCTATATTCCTTCAAATATACACACACACACACACACACACACACATATAGCCTCCTGCAGCTGAAGACAGTTAAGTAAAATGAAACAGGTTCAGAAAGGAATTTTGAAACTCTAAGCACAACACATAGAAGTCCTTTGCTTTGCAAGTAACTCCCTTAGTGCCTTTATCATCTTTGGATCGGAACTTATATAGTCCTGGAAGGACTTCTTCAACTCCTGCAGCAACCTTCTATCATCATTGCCAGGGTATTGATTTAACATCTTGGTGAAGAAATTCTTCCAGAGCGCAACGTTCCAGTAACTATTTGATTCGACAAGCAAATTAAGGGTGCTTCAAATGTAGAATCAAGTTTCCAAATTGACTTCACCAACATTACAGTGAATCACATGACTAAAGATAAACAAAAAGTAAATGGACATATACCGTTTAAAGCGTTGTTTGGGAAGATACATGTAGCCTCCATCAGATGATTCTTCTTTGGCAGTCTCCATATAGCAATTATGCAACATCATATGGACAACAACGCAAAGGCCGTATGCGTCTACCTGTTGGTAAGTGATGGAGAAGAACAACTTCAAAGACAGTAAATCATGAAGATAATTACATTTATAGTGTAGTTTTAAGAAGTGGTTTGCCTGAAATTTCCATGGCTTATCCTCTTGCATCTCAATGCAGCGAAATCCAGAAGTTCCGCAATCACCCTTAAATACTATGTCATCTGGAAAGAGATCCAGAACAATCCCTCTTCCCCAGTCTACAAGGCAAAGACCCTATGGATAGAACAACTTTCAACAACAGAAAGTACTAAAACCATAAACGGTTTAGTTGTATCATCATCTGGAGAAAAACTGACCTGATCACACCAAGGACCACTTCGGTCCAAGAACCCTTCTTCTGTAAGGTCATCCCTGCAAAGTAGCAAAACCAGGAATGAGCACTGTCTACAAAAGCAAAGCATTTACAAAGTACTTATTTGGAACATGCATAATATAAACACTAAACAACAAGAAACTCTCTCAGCTCGTATTTGCTCGCATTTGCATGTCGGTTTTATCTCAATCAATATCTAAAAAGTAAAAACATCATGGTCTGGATCTTCAGTGGTAAACATAACAAGGTTGTTTTATCTAAGTGGTAGTTTTAATTTTACTATATATTTGTAGGACTTGTGGTTTTTTGAGACTGAAAATCGCAGTAACAATAACTTCAACGCTGCCATAAAACAGAATATAGCACTGGAAAAGTGTTACACTAGACAATATAAAATTAGAATGGAAAAACATCATCTCAGGTGGTTTGGCCATGCATTAAAAAAAAAAAGTATGTAAAAGTCATGAACTCCTCCAGGTAAACTAAAACAAAACTACTGCTGAAGCCATAAAAAAAGAATATAGATTAAAATTATTTATATATACACAGTTCCAATAAAATGTCATTTTTTTGTTTGTATAACTCGTCCACTTAAAGAGTTGATTGTTATTTTATTTATACTACATATGTTGATGCTTTGCCAGAGATAAAGGGCAATTCTACACCCAAAGTCCTCCTTAGATATAGAAGTATATAATAACAAGACGATGTACTTAGTCATGTCATCATAATCATTAATTAAGAATGAGAAACGAGCTTTACAATGACATTCTGCAAGTAATAAGGTGCAAGCGAACCAACTAATGGTAACGAATGAGAAGCTTAAGTTTACCTAGCATAGCGAATAAGCAGATTATCAGGCTTGAAATCACCATGAATCAAGCCAACACCATGCAAAGTTTCAACCATGTGTAACATTTCTATCGTGTAATAAATACATAAAACTTCTTCCATGGGTTTCCCTTGGACCGCATATGTGTTTATGACATCCTGCATAGTATGTTCATCTTGAATTAACACTATATAACATTGAACAAGATAATAAGGGAAATCAGTAGAAATAACTAACCTGTAGCGTTCCATGAGCTAAATAGTCACAGATGAGTATGCTACAGTCTGCATACAGATGAATTCTCTGAGCCAAACCATAGCTTGACCTCTGATATAGTTAGATATCAGACAATTCAGTATATTTGGATGTTTATAGAAAAGGCAGGTTGATGGCATAAATATTTGAATTTGATATCGATATTAATATCACATACTTCTCTGCCAGTGATCCGCATATCAAGCTGACGATACATGTAAAACTCCCAAGGGAAAGCTGGCTTTTGTATCTAACATTTAAGGTTCAAAGTACAATCAAATGAGACAAATATCACATTTTAAGAGGAAATGATTCTGAAAGACCATCAGCACCTTTAGCGCAACAACATCATTTGGATCACTGTTGACAAAGGCCTTGTATACTTGAGCAAAACCACCTTGTCCAGCGCAACCTTTGATATGGTACTTCCTCCCGCCTTTGGATATCATGATAAGGACCATCAAGAGAATGAATGAAGCCAGTAAAAGAAAAGAATAAAGACTATGAAACTATATGAAATACACTGATATGATCATGTTGTGGTGTCTTACAAGAGATGAACACTAACTGCTGTTGATAATAGGAAAAACCCTTATCCTAGACAAATAAGGAAATGATGACGTAATAATAGAAAGAACCAAAACTACTCCTAAGATTTTTTATTGAGATACCAAAAAGATATACACTCTTTATTTCTAACAATAGATAAACCTAGTTTTGTAGAAACTATCTGCAACAACATTGTCTTTGGAAGACAAGCTAACAACTCTGGGGAGACATCATAAACTCAGATTCAATGGAAATTTCGTTGCAGGGTCAATTTTTAGCACATATCATGAACTCACAATTTTTTAGCATCTCCTATGAAATTTATGGTATTAATTTATATATGATACAACTGTTCCTATTCCGTCAGAAATACAAGAAGATAAGGCAAGTAAATTCATATATAAATGAATTCTTCAGATTGATCATAAAGCTAGGAGCAGTCAGACAATTACGTCCCAATGATGAAGACAAGAGTAAGGATATGAATATTACCTATCTCTATAACTTTGTTCCTTGATGCATTCTTCAAAGTAGATAAGGCCACTTTTCCTGTATAAGATTTAGTGCTCAAGTGATACCCCTGAAATGCATTTATACAAGCATAAAGCACCTGAATCCTTGTCAGATGCAGTAAATCAAACATGTATATAACAAAGCATATAAATATCTCACATAAAATTTTTTAATTGTAGGATTTATCTTCTTCATCAGGTCTTCCAAAATGGAGGAATCCCATGGATTAATGCCAATGTTTCCCAACTCTGTGGATCCCTTATAATCAATCTGAAATTAAAAAATAAAATGAAATATATACAAAAGAATTCTTAAACTGTAAATGCAGTCAGTGTTAGCAAATCTCAATTCAGGAGACAGAACATTGAGGAAATATGTCAATGTGAGAAATAAAATAAATAAATAATGTGTTTTGCAAAGGCAGTGTTTGATTCATCTACTACTTGAACAAACCTATTGGGAAGCAATAAATTACCTACCAAAGATCACAAAGCACAAAGCCTATTCAATAAAAGAGTACAAGGAAGTTGGTGTTTTCTCTATTTTTATTTATCTTTCCTTTCCTACTAGTTTGGCTCATTTTGCCTAAAGGACTAACTTCTTCGTGAATAGGCGTACCTTCTGCCTTTCAGCAGCCTTCCAAGTTTCAGATATTCTCTGGTGACATAATGCCTGTGCCTTCTTCAACCACTCAATTGGCTCTGCATTCCTATTGAACATTGACCCAAATAACTAAAATTACAGTCAAGGCACCCCAACTTGAAATATCAAAACAAGCAAGTATTGAAGATTCAACTTAACAGAGCACTGACCTGGAAATACCAAGGTGATAGATTGTGAGGGCATCATGGAGCCTCCCTTTCAACTCAAAGAAACATGCAGACCACACATAGAGTGAAGCATTTTTGGTACACACATTGCAGTTCAGCATTTCCATGAAAACACTTCCAAAATCTGAACTAACACCCATCTGCAAAATCAAACCAACGGAAGCATGTTGAGTTGATCTGCTCAACAAAAAGTGCCTCAAAACAGCACCATTACAAAAAGCTTACAGATTTGTTGCAACTAGACTATGTTCTGCTAAGCATATAAGCTTTATGTACACGGATAAAAAAAATCTTTATATCCTATTGTAAAAGACATCAACAACGAAGAACATTAAAGTCTGATATTTTCTTGATAATTTTGCATATAGTTTCTTTTCCTTTCTTTTTTTTTTTAAATTAATCTCCCCCTATCTCTCTAGTCATTGAGCTACCTTCCATCTGATCTATATTCTTTCTACTGGCTAGTTTGTTCTACTAACAAAAAAATGTAAAGCAAAGTTCTACTATTACATGATTGATGTAACATCAACTTTCCTAATTGATTCATATTATAACAAAAACAAAAAATATATATATAAAATTCAAAACTTTTTAAAAGAAAAAAAAAAGGATAAGGGTGCCATATTAAAACCATATTTAAACTTTTCTTTCTTTTCCTTTTCTTTCAACCAACAGAAGATATCACAGCTTCTCTTGGAAGGTTACAGACTAGTCCCCCTTGACCCAGCCCACAAACCCGGGTCCTCTTTCTTTAAGACCTTAGTTCACCTTACCCAAAATCATATTCAAATCATTTTAACATTTGATATCATAACTGCGAGAATCCTTAGCAAGCATAACATTCAAGTAATGTAACCATACTCTGTTGTGCACTCACTCATGTAGCTAGGTTTTCATAGCTACTATAGCTACCATGGAAAATAACTATTCAATTAAATAATTTTATTCGTCAAAAAGCCCTAACCACGAGATTTGAAACATGAGATAGAACGAGTAGATTACATAGAGGAGCCAAATCTTGAGAAATCTGACGTCGTTTCGGTACTGTTCGCTATCCTTGAAGCTTCTAATGCAATCTCCTAGTAAGTTCAACAGGTTCTGGCTGGAACCGCCGGAACCTTCTAGAGCTTTCTTGACACTCCTAAAATTCACAAAATCGAGAGAATTTTGTCAATCTTATGAGAATTTTTTTCCCTGGGACAAGTTTGTGAAAGGCAGAAAGATACCAGAGGAATGGTAAGAGAGGATCGTCCGTGGCGGAGGCGGTGGCGGAGGTGAGGGAGTTAAAAAATGTGACCATTGAGTTTGAATTTGGAGACTGGGAGAGAAATGCAATACTTTTGCGAATTGCGAGTAGCCGAGTATGTAAACGAAGACAGTCGGAATAGGGGATCCAATATGAGAGTGAAGCGCGGAAATTCCAGATTTTGAATTTAGCGGTTGTGTGAAATTGGGTGTCCAATTTTATCTCAGGAAGGTTCTTAAAATCGGACCGGAGTCTCGATATTAGACCGGTCAGTCTACTCAATTAAATAAGAGTCCATTTTTATTATGTTAGACTAATTTAATTAAATTTAATTAATAAAAAAAATTGGATATATAATATTATTAGTGTTAAATTTGTATGGTACACAAATTTATATTTTAATTTGACATGATAAATCAAAAATAATATTTTATAATCATAAATTTTTCGAATTTAGTATAACACTATCATTGTCATTATATAATATAAATGTATTGAATATACTATTTTATGTTTATTCAAAATAAAATATAAATAAAACAGTTTGAAATCTATAATATTCTTGAATCAGAAAAAAGATACCTAAAAGAATAAGAACATATATAACTGTAATAATAATATGTAAATTTTACACTGAATTTTATATCAAAAAGTTAATGAAAATTTATCAACAACCTAGCATTTTATTAATCTCGTTAGAAAAGCAGTTAACCTTGTTACACGTTTCATTTCAAATATAAAAGTAGAGTTATAGATAAATTAGTTATATCTACAGTAAATATTTATACAAAAGTGTAAATCATAACATGTTATTAAAGTGAAAATACTATTTTTCTTACCTAAATATTATTAAAATTTTCTTTAAATGTGATATTTGTTATTGATGATTTTGGATTATCGTCTTCGTCCAAGATTAGAACTTTGAGTTTGAGGACACTACGACTCTTAACTCTTGACACAACAACGTAAAGTTGTCCAGGGTAAACACTGATTTTGGCAAGTGAAGCCTACATATGATGATAATTGATCCTGACTCTTGTTGATGGTCATTGCAAAGCACACTTTAATGGAAACTGTCTCCGTTGAAACTTAAATCACAATCCTAAATCTGAAGGGATCAAGTTCATTTTTTGGATGTACATATTGTCACCAATATTTCTACCAATCACTACCGTTGCTCCAATTACGTTGTTGTCAAGTTCATTAACTATTAACCTTATTCCGTTGCATAAACCTGAAGTTTGGTCTATGTTTAGTAATAGTATTACAGCGACTCTTGGCTTGAAAGTCAACTTGTGGTTGGATAGTCCCAAACATTTGATGTCATTTAGAAACTCTAGAGTAAACCATTCTTGTTATACCATTCTCATCAACTTGATATATTGTGTCAGAATTTAGATACTCATTTTTCATTCTTGGGAAGATTGTCAAGTCGAAATCGTTTACCTTCTCAACACTCTTAAACGTGGATGCAAGAATTGTCATACTCTAAAAATACATGTAATCTGATATGTTTTGCAATAAATTTGAATATGTAAAGTCTACCAAATGAGAGAGAAGATCATCAACAATTATAATCAGTAGATTATTTAAAATTTCAACTTCTAACCCATGTGTCTTATGTTAATCGGTAACTGAGATAAACTGCTTCAAAACACATTTTATTGAGCATTGGAGTTTCATCTCAAATTATTAAGCTACTTTGAGTGAGCTGCTCAACTTTCAAACTGCCATGTTTGATGTTGCAAGTAGATTCATCAATAATTATAATGAGTATTAAAAATATAAAATGAGCTGTTCCGCCATTAGGTAGGAGTAAAGACATAATTTTACTGGATGCGACATTTAAATAAACAATCTTTTTTCTAGACCGAATAGCAGAAGAAAGTCCATTCCAAATAAATGTTTTATCACATCCACCATGTCCAAAAAAAAAAAGTAAAAACTACCAAAATTTGTAATAACAACATTGAATATTTTATCAAATACTAACCTTTACTTATAAACCATCTTTTGTTCCATATATAAGTTTGTATGAATAACTCATTTGACTCAACATATGAATGTCGCGTCAGTATAAGAACTCTTTATTATTATTATTACTATAAAAATAAAAATAAAAATAAAAGTAAATATTTATTAATTAAAAATCATTACATTGTTACATGTAAAAAAATCAATACGAAGATTTATAAATATTATTTATAATTTATGTTATTATTTTTTTATTTTGGATAGAATATAAAATATATTTTATTGATAGAATAATCCAAAAGCATAAAACACATGAGATAAAAAAAATACAGAGACTATTAAGAATATAAGATAGTAACGTTTTTACAATATCAAATATCAAATATATTTTTAAAAAATACATTGGGCAGCGGCAGACCCTTAAATAGAGCTTAGATTCGTGATGAATTAGTCATTGACCTGTCGGGTTGGAAATATCATGGACAACTAAAAAAAATATATTTTTAAAAAAGACAAATATCTACATTTATTACTTTTTGGTGACTTAAAAGAAAATAAACAAAAACTAAGAACGAGAAAAAAACAAGAAACTGCTTAAGAAAGATAGTCCCGCTGAATACTACTCTCAAATTCCTTCCAAGGCAACGGAAGCTCCACTTGAGGAGAAAGGGTCCTCATTGTCGTCTTTGCCATGATGTCTGCTACTGTATTTGCATCTCTCAAGATCAACCGAAGATCAACACGCCATTTCCAAGACATGATATCTCGGATTTTTAACACCAAAGGATCAATAAACCCAGAGCAATCTTGTAAATTATTGACAATAGTAAAAGCCTCCACACAATCTGTCTCACATATAATGTCTCTTTGTTCCGAGTCTCATGCTAAAAGAAAGCCTCTCTAAATAGCAAACAACTCTCCTTGCAAAATGCTACGACTCTCAATTGTTCCTAGACAGTCTCGTTGCCACCTTCCCTTCCAATCTCTGCTAACACAAGCAAAACCAACTCGAGCACCATTGCCAAGATAGCTAGCATCACAATTAATCTTAAAGGTACCCACTGAGGGGGGAATTCAAGAGCCACTAATGGTTGAGGGGATAGACAGTCGTTGCAACTTAAAAATATTTCGGAGCTCCTTTTCCAAGGACAAAGCCATACCAATCACCTTGTCTGTGGTCCAATGCTCGTGATGATGAAAGATCTCGTTATTCCTCAAACGCCAAATCCACCAGAGACCATAAAAGAATCTAAAGGGGCGCTGTTTGCTATTATGTAAGAACCAACTCATCAAATCCACTGGTTGATCGGAGATCCCTAAAGCTTGCCAAACAAGTTGGGCTTTTGGACAATCCTGAATATAATGTAATACCGATTCCTGACTTGAGAAACATCGTGGACAGCTATCCGTGTGCGAAATGCCCCTCCTAAAACGAAATGCAGCAGTAGGAAGAGCCTCCCGAAGACAAAGCCAGGCCAAAAATTTGTGCTTTTCCGGAACATGTTGACGCCAAAGCCAAAGCCAATTACACATATCTCCCAACTAAACATCTTCTTACTGAGCCACAAATAACCACTATGAGCATCATAAACCTTTGAAGTCGCACCAGTCCAACACCAACCGACCTCTGAACCAGCTTGAGCATCTGGGTTGTAAGAGTTAATGTTGCTCTGCATAGACTGATTCAGAGGAGAATAGATATTCTCAAGGTTCCACTATCCAGATGACCAAAGGTCCAATATTCTGAGATCCGAATAAGAAATGTGAACATAATCCATCTCCTGACACAGTCGCCCCTCTCTTCTCCATTTAGAAAACCAAAAGTTCTGTTCCAAATCCCCAATGCACTAAATAAAACCTTCCTTCAGTATATCCCAAGCTCGACATATACTCTTCCAAACATAAGATCCCCTTTCTCGAGACCGACTAAGACAATCATCCTTAGAAGAATGGTATTTCTCCGTCAACAGTTGAACCCATAGCTTATCGGGATGGTGAAAAAGTTGCCAAACTAGTTTTCCAAGAAGAGCAATATTGGCACAAAAAGGATCTCTAATTCCCAGACCTCCAAACTTCTTAGGGATGACCAACACTTTCCAGTTAACTAGATTCAGGCCTCTACCATCAGCTTGACCCTTCCATAGAAAGTTTCGCATCGTGGATTCTATCTTATTAGTTACCCCTTTAGGGAAGAGAGATACTTGCATACGATAAGTAGGAATCGCAGTCACTACCGAGTTGAGCAAACAGAGTCTACCTGCCTTATTAAGCAATCTCCCTTTCCAGCTGGCTAGCCTTCTCCGAATCTTGTCCAGAACATCATTGAAAGTTGCACGTGTCACCCGAGAGTGATTAAGGTTCACCCCTAAATACTTGCCCAAGTTCTGGACAAATCTGATGGAGGAAACTCCAGTGAAAATCGCTTTTCTTGTCGCTGAAACATTCCTAGAGCATAGCGCTTTAGATTTCTCCACATTAACCTTCATCTCAGAGGCTCTGTAGAAATTTTCCAAAGCTACCATTACAGTTTGAACTTGCTGTTTTTCAGCTTTACAGAAAAGAAGCAAATCATCGGCAAACATCAAATGAGAAATTCTTGGACCCCCTCTAGAAACCGCAACCGGCTTCCACAAGCCCTTATCAACTTGCTGATTAATAGAACAAGACAATCTCTCCATACACAACACAAACAAATACGGTGATATAGGATCTCCTTGCCTAAGACCCCTGCTCGGAGTGAAGCTATTTAATCTATCCCCATTTCAGAGGATAGACAGTGAGGAAGCAGTGACACAACGCATAATCAGATTGACTGTCGGAGGAGGAAAGCCAAAACTCACCAGGGTTTGTTTCAGAAATCCCCAATCCACTATATCGTACACTTTCTCCAGATCAATCTTAAAGGCCAGGGTGCCTTTCTTTGACTTTGTCTTCTTCATGAAATGGAGAACCTTTTGTGCTACAATGATGTTGTCTGGGGTTCCTCTCCCCGAGATAAACCCTCCTTGAAGGGGCCCAATAATCTCTTTGAGATGGAGACGAAGTCTATTGACCAAGACCTTCGTTATAACTTTGTAAACCACATTACAGAGACTAATTGGTCGGAAATCCTTCATGGAAACCGGGTTTTCTACCTTCGGAATAAGAACCACAAGAGTTTCCACCATCCTTGGATCCATATCCAAACCAGAGAACGCATGACGAACCATAGTCCAAACATCAAAACCAACAATCTCCCAGTATTCTTTAAAGAATAAAGCTTGAAACCCATCAGGGCCCGGCGCCTTAAAAGAATGCATACTGAAAACGGCCGACTTAACTTCCTCCAGAGTAATTGGCGCTGTGAGGCTACAACAGGCTTCATCATTCAGGGAAGGTAGCGGCACATCACCAAGACAACCTAAGTCTACATCCTCCGACTGGTAGAATAGGTGTTTATAAAAGGATTCAGCTTCCCTTCTAAGGACATCCGGGTCCGTTTCCCATACCCCATCTTGAAGAAAGAGACCATGAATCTTATTATGCTTTCTCCGCACAAGAGTCTGGACATGAAAGAATTTTGTATTTCTATCCCCAAATTTTACCCACTGCTCTCTGGATTTTTGAAACCATAGAAGTTTCTCCTGCACAAGCGTGTTATTAAATTCCTCAATCAGTTGTTTTTCTTTTTGCTACATAGACAAATCTTCCATTACTTCAAGTCGCTTCTGAAGGAAATTAATCTGTCTCTCCAATTTGCATTTCCTAACGAAAATATTGTCGAACACTTTAGAATTAAACTCCAAAGAGTTCTTCTGCACTTCTGAAAGCTTGCCATGCATCTCTCTGTAGCCAGCCTGCCATGACTGGTTCATAATATCTCTATACTCTGGATGCGTTGCCCAAGCCACAATAAACCGAAAAGGTCTATTCTTTTTCGGTTGGGGACGACCTGCACAGCGCACTAAAATAGGACAATGATCAGACTGAAGCCTATTTAAAATTTCTGCGTAAACCTCTGGAAAGAGAGATAGCCAGCCACTATTGATACAAACCCGGTCAAGTTTTTTCGCCACCTCAACACCATTTTTAACCCTTCTGTACTAAGAAAACCGTCTTCCAATAGTCTTCAAGTCAAACAGATTACTATCCCCTAGAGATGCAGCAAGCCGATCTACATGACGACTCGAGAAGAGGCAACCCTTAGATTCATGAGAGAATAGTACTTCATTAAAATCACCAATAACAATCCATGGCCCACAGAAAGACGAAGACTGAGTAACAAGATAATCCCATAGCAGAACTCTGGTATTAAATTGAGGACTACCATAGATACCACTGTACCTCCAAATCACATTATTTACCTGAACCTCAACTGTAACACACTGATCGAAAGCATCAACCCATTTGCAGTGAACATCCTGCATTGCAGAAAGGAACCAGATACCCCCTTGGCCCCTTATGTCCTGACGCCTCTACTATACCAATAGGATGATAACCAAGTCTTTCCTAGAACAGTTTCAAGTGTTTAAAAGGACAATGAGTTTCAACCACAATAAAAATTATAGGTTTAAATTTTCTAACCAGCTCTTTACAATTCACCCGGGCTAATTTATTAGAAGCACCCCTAATATTCCAAGCTTTTATGTTTAAACTATCCATAATATAAAATATAAAATTATAAAACAAGGAAATCAAAGTGCTTCACCAACCTCAAACTGAGGCTTGCCCAGCAGAAGTGACTCCCGTGACCTTCAGGTTTTTCGGATCTCCATGGAATATCTCCTTATTCCCGCCTACCGACGCAATAACAGCCGACAACGCGCCTTCCTTCTCCAATGAAACCGCCACGGTAACATTCTCCTTCACGGTTGCAGGAAGACATGACGATGCTTCCACCAACGTGCCTCCATTCTTCTCAACTGGCGAGCTCTGTAGGGACCCCGGCCTTGGTCGTTTCTGGAGAGAGGACCCGCAAGGCACTAGGGTGTGTCAGGTTGAGGAGATCGACGTCTCACCAACATGGGAAGCGCTGTGTCTGACCTTGACTCGTGACCTGACCCTGGCGCGATAAGTGCTGGATCCATTCGTGTGAGAGAAGTGGATGGTGGGCTTAATTACTCTACCCGAATCGGTTCTGGATTGAGTGCCTCTTTGGACCTTGTTAGATTGCTTCTGGCCCAGCTTGGTTTTACCTTTCCTCACAACTTGCTCCTGGTTCATCATGCATGCAAGCCTCCTCAACATTATTTCCTTCCAAATTATTAGCCTCTAAATCCTTTTTGCAACTCGGTGCAAGATTCTCGCCAGTAACGCCACCTACCACATCAGGTTCTACTTCATTTGAATTGTGAATTTTGGTCTCAGGATGTGGCACTGCCTTTGTACCGTCTCGTGGCTTGGTGGCATCAGAATCGGCACACGTGCACAAGAGTTACAAATTAAATTTAAACTTTCATACTCCACTACATGAGTTACGCCTTCCACAATGATATGCTTGATCACTGGCAGTCCTAAATTTATTTGAACACATAGTCGGGCATATCGTCCTCTCTCAGCCAACTTAGTGGCTAAGTCCACTTTGATGGGAACTCCTATTGCAGAAGCAATACGCATCTTGGCATGTTCCTGATAGCACTAGATTGGGAGCCCTGAAATCCGAACCCATACAAGTGTAGACCCGAAGGATTCCTCACATGGCCGAAAATCTATATCCCACGGTTTTACAGCAACATAGTGTCCCTCAATTAACCACGGGCCACCAAGCATGACCTTCTCACGATCTTCACCTGCATCGAATTTTACCATGAAGTACCCAAACCCCACATCAAGCAGATCAAAGCCACATTTGATGCGCCAAACCATCCGAAATCCGAAGCTTGTGTGAAAGAGCTGTGTAACTATAATTTTTATCAAGAACCTTTATCACCAAAGCTTCTCGATAAGGCTCTGCCAAACAAAGCTTGGCTTCTTCCGTGAAGTTTACACATGGAGGTTGGGGATCGCCCACCGCTGTCGCTACACTATCCCCAGATAGAGATCCTGCAAGTGCAAAGGCTTTTCGATTTCTCTGGACCAATGATTTTATCTCTAAAGGAGATCTTTGTAGACTTTGAAAAACCCTCCCGTGAAAAACCCTCCCGTGAAAAATCCTCCTTGACACCGGATGCACCCCCACCCACACTCTCCCCCTTATCTCTTCCGACGGCATGACCGCCATCCTCACTGTGTTTCGCCCTCAAACACTCGTTCCCGCTCTCTCCTTCTCTCATTCTCTCTGAGTACGGAGTACGTACTCTTTCTCTACTAGGATTTTAGGGATATCTACATTTATTACTTGAAGATTCATTTATATTATTTTCTTGGATTATTTTTATTTTTATTCTTTAGACCGATTGTGCATCAAATTTTTTTATTTTATAATTAGTCATTGAATTTAAATTTGTGAATGGTTAACGATGAAATATAGATAAATTATTACATGAAAGAATGAGATTTTGAATTTTATTGTTATATGAATTTTTGAATTTAAATATTAAATTACTATTTTTAATAATTTTATTTATGTTTAATTAAATTGATTTGACAATAATTTAACTATAATTGAATTATTGAACCTATTATTAATCGATTCACTGATCGATTCGATTTTTATTTTTTAGAATATTTTTAATGGAATGAATATTAATGACATATTTCTTCTTTTATTTTTTTTTTCATATCTTGATTTTTGATTAATTTATTATTGATTATTGAATATTGATGCCTTCACAGATTAAGAATATGGATTAGTTGAATATTTTATTTGTTTTTATTTATCTTTTTTATTAAATTAGTTATAGTTTTAACTCTTTATAAAAGAATGAACGAAATTTATTTATATATCAGATTCGGCTTGACTCGGCCAGGTCGACTGGAAACCTGGTTGGGCGAGGCATGAACTGTCTAAGCATCAGATCCGAAAAAACCAGTTCAACCTGACCCGAATTTCACCAAAAAGGGTGACCAAGCCGGTTTACATAACCCAAAACCGGCTAAATTTTTTGTTTAAAAATTCCAAAACGACGTCGGTTTCAAGTGATTGAAAGCAGCCCAAAACCCTAATCTGCTAGTGCTCAGTGATCAGCCTGAAGCCCTCACCTGGCGTCTACTGCCTCTGGCACTCACCACTCAGTCTCGTCACTCTCTCACTCAAGCTCAGGTCTCTTATCTCTAACGGTCGCTCTCTCACTGTCTCCGGTCTCTCTCACTGTCTCGGGTCTCGCACTCAAGCTCGTTGTTGGTCTCTGTCTTGTCACCATCTCGCAATCAGTCGCACGCTTCCCTGCGCTCGTCGTCGCTGGCGGCATAAGCAGCACGTCTCGGGGCTGGTCATCGTTGTCATCTTCTTGCTTCGCGCGTCGCCGTCAGATTCCTTCGCGCAACCAGCAGCTGGTCCTCGATTTGGTGAGTTCCAACTTCCAACAAATTCCCCTGATCTTCCTTTTTCAATTTTGTTGTTGTAATTCATCACTGCACCTTGAATTTGTTGCTGAACGTTGAATTTGTTGTTGAAAATATCATTGAACTAATTTTTTTGTTGCTGAAAATCATCACCGAGTTGAATTTGTTACTGATTATCATCACTGAACCTTGAGTTTGTTGAACCTTGAATTTGTTGCTCTCTTGCTGAAATAATCACTTAGCTAAATTTTTTGTTGCTGTAAATCATCTTTTGAGCTAAATTTTTTGTTGCTGAAAATTATCATAGTTGAATTTGTTGTTAAAATTTATCCATGAGATGAATTTGTTGCTGCAAGAATAGATTTGATTACTATGTTGTAACTAGATTATTCTACAACAAATGAGGTTCATGCTCTCTACAACTCAGAATAAATTGTTCAGTTAAATTGTTGTTCCCATGTTTTGAAAATTATCATAGTTGAATTTGTTGTTAGAAAACTATTCATTTGATGAATTTGTTGTCGTAAGAATAGATTTGATTTTTAGTATTGATTGATGTATTCTTACATAGGCAGTATTGAAAATTATCATAGCTGAATAGATTTGAATTCACCCCTTGGATTTGATTTACCGTTTGTGTTGTCTTTTGCTCTCTCGTGCCCATTTAAATTGAGAAAGTATTTTGTATTAGTGACTAGTTTATTATTCCTTTTGCATCATTAGTTATGTCTAAGAATTGATACTTGATTGTAATTAATGTTTGTGAAGACATGCATTTAACTTTTGATTTTGATTTGATTTTTATAATTTTACATTTTTATTCAATTATGACCAGGTCAACCGGGCAAACCAGTGACCCGGTGACCCAGTCGTATGGTCGGGTTAGATACCTGTTCGGTTTTGAACATTTGATAACTATGTATATATGTATGTATAATATATAATAATATGAGAAAATAGAAAATGGAAGATAGATTCTTTCCAAACACACCCCATTGAGGGGAAATTTATATTTTTTCATCTTTTTAAGGGACACTTTAGGAATTTAAGTTTATTCACTACAAGTCTATATGGGAACCCTAAAACCCTACTACTTTCCCAGACACATGCACAACTCTCCTCTCTCAAGCTCCATCTGTTCCAGGCTTCGGCAACTCTAGTAGCACTTTTCCAGCGAAGAGCCCTTGCCAGCAACCTCTATCCCCGACCGATCAATTGCACCATTGTCAATTTGTTAACTTCATTCAACTGTCCATTACCCATAGCAATATCAAGAAATGTAAGTGCAAACTTTGGGCATTCATCATTTCATTTATCTTAAAAATAAATACACAATCATAAGTTCATAACCAATAAAAAAGTGAAATGATTTTTGTCTATTGTTTTGTGCAGGTCTAGGATATGTGTGAAGAATATTCCAAAGTATGTTACAGAGGATCGATTAAGAGAATTCTTTTCTGAGAAAGGAGAAATCACCGATGTCAAGCTTATGCGTACAAAGTACACTTTACTAGACATTCCTCAAATAATAATTACATAGAGGCTCTCTCTCTCTCTCTCTCTCTCTCTCTGTTACAAAATATCTTTCACTTTTGAATTTTGGTACTTTTGAAACATATTTGGATACAGTAGAGAGAGTATGTCCCTATTCTATCTCCATGCACCACTCTTCAAGTACATTGTAATTTAAAAACTATAACTGTTGTGTGTTTCTTTGGTTGTTATTAACTCAGAGATGGTAAGAGTCGCCAATTTGCTTTTGTTGGATTTCGTTCAGAACACGAAGCTCAAGAAGCTATTCAATATTTCAATAGATCATACCTTGATACATGTAGAATTACTTGCGAGGTTATACACTTATCCTAATATTATTTTATATCATAGATGGTTTTATTGTTGAAACTGAAAAGTAGGCATTGTGGTTTTTCCTGTATGCTCGTCAATCCAAGCAGGTAGCTCGAAAACGTGGTGATGCAGATCTTCCTCGTCCATGGAGTCGGCATTCAGCTAGTAAAGAGAGTAAAGTGACCTCAGAAGTCAACGAACATGTTGGATCAAAAGGGCAAGGACAAGGACATAGCTCTGAGGACATTGATGATCAGCAGCTTCAAGAGTTTCTTCAAGTAATGCAGCCTCGTGCCAACTCAAAACTGTGGGCAAATGATACATCAATTGTATCTACTGTTGATGAGAAGCAAAACGTATCAAAGAAGGGAAGCAAAGACACATCAGTTGCAATACCTACCGATTCAGATCACAGTGGTTCATCATCAGATCAGCTCAATAATCTTGAAGCTGACAAGTCATGTGAAACTGAACATGAAGTCATTTCTGACATGGATTATTTCAAGAGTAGAGTGACAAAAGATTGGTCTGATTCTGAAAGTGATGACAGTGACAATGATTCAGTATCTACTGATGATAATGACAAAGAGAATGATACTAATCCTAGTGAAGGTGAAGAAAATGTTGATAAGAAATCTTCAAAAGTAACCCAAACAGATGGTGCCAAAGAGTTAGACCTAAAGGGTCAACCGGATGCTAGTGGAGAGGATAGTGCCCAGCAAAAGTCTCAGGTGAATTCAGATGTGTTAGGCGGCCAATCATTGAATTCAGAAGATAAGAAAGAAGTTTATGAGTCATGCCGACTATTTGTCAGGAATTTGCCATATACCACCACGTATGGATATCTGTTTTTCCTTGAAACACTTAAGATGCATGTGTGGTGTTGTTTTCACCAACTTCACCCATCGACATTGTTTTAACAACTATCTTCTTGAGATGAATTACCAAACATTAATTGGTGCATTTGTTGTTTCATTTGAACTTACTATAAGCAATTAATTCTTCTGCATTTGATTGGGTAAAGCAGTTATACAGTATTGAATGTCATTCATCATAGATAGTTGCATGGATTTGAAGTTAAATTTGTACATTTATAGTTGCATGTATTTGAATTTAAATTGTACATTCTTGTTTTCTTGTTGGACGAGAGTGTACAATTACTTTTATTGTCAGTCTGTAGGAGTTAAACATATTAATCATTGTATTGTTCTGTGACAGTGAGGAGGAACTGGAAGAGCATTTCAGCAAGATTGGTAGTGTTTCACAAGTTCATCTAGTAGTTGATAAAAGTACAAAACGATCCAAAGGAATAGCATATATTCTTTATTCATTTCCCGAATTTGCAGCCAGGTAGCAATTAGCTTGATAAAAGTTCTCCTCTCATATACTTATCTATGCCTAGTTGCCAGCTCTTTTGTGGATGATGCATGTCCGATTCTTAGTTTATGAGTGGCCAGTTGAAGTTGTTGGATGTTACACCTGTCAAAGCATTAAATTAACTCCGTTCATTTTAAAAAGAACTTCTGGGTTTTTTAGTGTGGCATTATCTTTTGCCCATCTTTTCATTCGAGTTGGTGCTTTGGTGCTTTTGTTGAATATTAGGTCTGCCCTCGCAGTTTGTAATATTCCAATTACTAAGCAAACATATATGCTGCCGTTTCATGTGTTTTGCCTGAGAAAAATATTGACTCCTTGAAGGATTCTTCTCAGCCCTTCTGCATTTCTCTATTTCTAGTGTTTGTTCGACTGTTATACTAAGAAGCAACTGTCTTCTATATTCTATAAGAGTCTACATAATTTCCTCTTCTGTTTTTTCTGTGATACTAATTCATATCATGTCTAAGATGATATTCAAATAGGCTGCATATCTTTATTTTATTTCACATGTTTGTTGAGGAAATGAGTAATTTGTTCCTGCTTGTTTCAAATTAAACTTCTTCAACCAAAAATATAGGACATTTAATAGTTCAATGCTCTAAATCCAGATGTTGTCAGGGTTCGATGTGGAAATTCAGAAAATACTGTGTCAGGTTTTAACGGTCAAAAAGTTTTAAAATATCTATGAAACCCTTGGAATATGAATAAGGGGTTTTACGTAATAAAAAGCAGGATGGAAATAGTAAATCCCCATGCCAATGGGTATCAATATTCACAGGGCTGCTACCTTTTAATAGGTTCAGAGATGAGAGAATGGTGATAACTCCAGACAGAAAGAGAAGTGGTGAAAATGTGACTATACACATAGTATAGGAATGGGGCGGAGCAAGTAATACAAAGGGCAGGAATGTAATCTGAGCTAGGGTGGAAATTCTGTTACAGTGATGTCAGCTGGCACACAGCTGTTTGCATGAGGAGATGATCCTCTGCATTCAGTTGTATGTGAGCTCACTCTACTTTTCACTCTATCATTTTGTTGTTTGCTTCATTGTTATTGAATCATGTCTCATCTAATACCAATACTGTTTGTCTGTTTCCGAATTTTGTATTGGTCATCATCAGCTGTTATGTGTTCTTGACATTGCTTTGCTGATAATTTATGTAGCTGTATGATCATTGTTTATCAGGGCACTAGAAGAGTTGGATAATTCTATATTTCAAGGAAGATTGTTGCATGTTATGCCAGCCATACAGAGATCTTCAGACAATAAAGAGTATGCACTACAAAAATATTACATTGTGAACAGTATTTTTATGATGTTCACAATATTTGACAGCCTATGCTTCAATATCTTGTAGGTCCAAGGACCAAAATGTGAAAACTCTGAAACAAAAGAGAGAAGAAGAGAAGAAAGCTGCTGAAGCCAGTGGAGATACCAGAGCATGGAATAGTCTGTTCATGCGCCCTGATACTGTACGTCAGCTGAAACAAAATAAATTGCAAACCATAATCAGCCTTTGTGGTGTATCCATTGAAATCCTAAATGATTGATATCATTATCATTTTGTTTAAGAAATAAACAAAAATAACTTGTTCTTGTTTCAGTTTATGTGCCACTATTATGTTCATTTTCATTTGTACATTGCTCTAGTTCAGAAACAAAAGTTTGCGCCCTACATGTTTTGTTATGACTGCCTCATGGAACAAGTTTTAGGTTTTTGACTCTTTATTATGCCTTGGCTTTTTCCTTCTCTGGAACAGTGTCCGCTGGCTATTTTTATAGGATTTCAGAAAGAGGCATAAACATTATGGTAAATGCGCAGTCTTAGCAATTAGTTTGTGTTGGTTAGACCGTTAGGGACAGATGCTGTCAATAGGAATTGAATCTCTTCCTCTTTAGTTTGAAGATTCTTTTTTTAGCGTCCTTCTGTGATGTTAAGCTAAATGTTATTTCAATGGTGGTGCTATTCGACAGAAATATAGATTAGATGTATGTGCTGATTTTATTTTAAAATACTTATCATCACCTGTTGTACCATGTTATGAAAATTCATTATCACACTTCTATTTGCTTATTCTCTCTCTTCTTTCTAAATTATATATATATATATATATATATTAGTAAGGGTTATCTATCATCTTATTTTAGGGGTATGGGTATATGGAGATACTGCAAATTTTTTCCTCATTCACCCCTAACTTATATGTTTTATTAATGTAATAAATATAAATTGTGATCATGCCTCCCTTATACCTTTTTCAGTTTTGCCTTGGCGGGTGCAGGGAGTATTCTATTTTCTTTTTGTTGGATTTACATCACTGTGTTGTTTTGCTTTGTGCAAATCTGAGTTATGGTTTATGGTCAGTTGTTGCATGTCTCTGCAAATAATAATAATGATGTGTTGATTTTAAATGTTGATAGGTCGTGGAAAACATTGCTTTGAAATATGGTGTCAGTAAAAGTGATTTATTAGACCGAGAAGCTGATGATCTTGCTGTACGTATTGCTCTGGGAGAAACTCAAGTGATTTCAGATACAAAAAAGGCTTTTGCAAATGCTGGAGTGAATGTGGAGTCTTTGGAGGCACTTGCCAACGGAAAAGTTGATGGCTTAAAAAGAAGCAATCATGTACTTTTAGCGAAGAACCTGCCATATGGTTCGACGGAAAATGAACTTGCAAAGATGTTTGGGAAATTTGGTAGTTTGGATAAAATAATTCTCCCTTCAACGAAGACACTGGCTCTGGTACTTTCTTCTCCTCAAATTTTAAGTTGTACGTCTGCAATATCATTTTGGGTGTTTGATAGCGTAATCTATCTCATTGTTATTGAATTATTTCATTCTTTTTTTTTGTAAATTGATTTCCATTTTAACCTTCAGGGAATTAACTATATTAATTGGAAAAATAAAAAGAGAAAAGAAAAAAAAAGGCCTAAAATCTCCAAATGAAAATTCAAAGAATCTTTTTTAATCCTTTAAAGAGAGAATCTTTGTAAAGATAGAAAGTGAGAGGTGACATGTTTTCTATTAATAAGGCTGTGTTTGGAAAGCAAAATGACTTGTTTTCTCCATCTAAAATATCCAAACACGGCCCTACTTATCCAAAATTACGTGTTTTCTACATTTTATTTAAATATAATTATCTTTTCAATTATTTATAATTTTTAACTATAGCTATTTTAAATATTTTATTATAAATGAAATTAATAAACATAGATTGGTAATATTACATGCGACTAAATCTTGGGTGATAAAAAAGTCAAGAATAAAGTTAAATATTAATGTTATACAGACGAGGATTACAATACTGGATGTTTGGGGAAATTAGAAAAGATAGGATTAGGAATAAGTGATTATGGAGAATGTTGGGGTTGTGCTTATTGTACAAAGATGGTACAATCTCACCTTAGGTAGGTAGAGGAGACCTTTCATCTATGTAAACCAAGTGGATCAGATAGAAGCTAGTCGAATAGCTAAAGGCATAGTGAGTGTTCAATTTTGCGAGACCTAGAAAAGTTATAGATAAAACTAAAAAAAAGAAAAAAGTTTAGACATTAATGGTTTAAGTATAAGTATGATTTATAATAAGATAGAATATATGGCTTTTATTCATGTTATGACCCCCAGTAAGGAAAGGTTTAGTTATTGTTGTATAGGATTATTTTATTATTAAATTAAATAATATTCATTTAATATTCTGAATTTTAAAAACAATTAGGATTCTTAATGTAACCTTCTTCTTTCTGAATTTTTTCATTGCAGTATTGTTTCTTACCTTTAGTCTCATGATTCAGTGATGTCTATGGCTAGTTATCGGGAAAAAAATGGTGATGTCTATGGCTGGCCATTTTATAACTAATTTTAGAATGGTATTTCAGGTTGTTTTCCTTGAAGCAGCAGAAGCTCGATCTGCTTTTAGAGGTTTAGCTTACAAGCGTTACAAGTAAGATTTTATTTTTCTATTGGCTGTAACTCCCAGTTACCAGTGTTTGAATATATTTGATTTTGTTGCTATGAATTGAAAATAAATCGATAGGCTATTCTCCAGCAATGAATGAATTTGTTTCCACTTCTCTAGGATATGCTTCTTGATTGGTCTTCCCATTTTTTTTTATTATGAATAATCTTGGTTCAAGGAGTGTTTCCCCTCTTCCATCGAGATATGTTACCTCCACATTCTCATGCTAATATTTGGATTCATTGAAGGATAATTATCTAATTTCATATTCGATTCAATGCAGGGATGCTCCATTATACTTGGAGTGGGCTCCATTCGACATTCTTAGCCAAAGTACAACATCTAGAAATAATGAACTGAATACAGCAGTTGGTGAAAATGATGTCAAGCGGGTAATGTTGGAGCAACATGTGCAAAGAATATCAGATGAGGATATTGATCCAGACAGAGTTGAGGTTTGACCTTTGAAATTATTCGCCTCGATTCCCTTTTGTCTTTCGGGAAAAAAAAAATTTGCAATGTAGAACATAGTAAAAGGAAAAGGGAAATAAGGTCAAAAGCATAAATATATAAGCTCAGACATTTAGCAGCCTAAGTTGTGGATACGGGGGATAATATCTTATGTTTATGAATTAATTCCTTTTTTTGTGTGGGTTCATTACTTGATGAAGTGAAGTACTTCTACCTAGTGTTGATATTGGTTATCAACTTTGAAAGATGAGCATGCAGTAAAACGTGAGATATATTCTAGTATTTTTTTTTAGTTTAATACAACATTAAAGAAATGCACACATTCGAAAGAGAGAATACGTTGAGTGAGGACAGGGTTTCCTCACAAGAACAAAATGAAACTATTTTGGTACTATAAAATTGAGACAAGTCAAACTGATCTCCACAATTAGATAGTACCTGATAAATAGTTTTGGGAAAGACCATCTGCAGCACTAAAACACTAAGTCAAACCAATATTAAATTGTGTCTGAAGATAAATCCTCTTGGAAAATGCTAGCATGCTTTGAGCCAGAAACTATAGAAAGAAGAAAGTGAATGTTACTATAGATTTTTAGCTAGTTTGAGTCCTGAGGCCTCTAAATTCTGTAGGATGAAAGTGGCGCAGCCTCTTGATATTGTTCTGATGCTGTCTTTTACATGATGATGCACGGCACAGAATATTCTTTAGAATGATCATTTAATGCCTGTTCATCTATTGTTGATTAATCTACAATGTTGCAGGGTCGGTCCTTGTTTGTCAAGAATCTCAATTTCAAAACAACTAATGAGAGTTTGAAGAAACATTTCAATGAACACATGAAAGAGGGAAAAATTTTGAGTGTTAAGGTAACCAGTTATGGGTTTAAGTGCTGCTTTATTCCTAGTTATGTTAGCTATTTCAAACTTTTGTTCTGTCATTGTAACCAATAGGTGAAGAAGCATTTGAAAAATGGGAAAAATGTTTCTATGGGTTTTGGATTTATCGAGTTTGACTCTCTGGAGACTGCTACAAATATCTGCAAGGATTTACAGGTATACATTACTGTATAAATTATGCATGTTATATGCATTTTGAGATCTTGATTCTAGTTCTTGTTTTTAATTTTAATTTATTTATTTTAATTTATTGTTTTTAGGGGACAGTATTGGATGGGCATGCTCTTATTTTACAACCTTGTCATGCCAAGAATGGTGGCCAATTACAAAAGACAGTTGAGAAGGACAAGAGTTCAACAAAGTTGCTTGTTAAAAATGTTGCTTTTGAGGCAACAGAGAAGGATTTGAGACAGTTGTTCAGTCCATTTGGACAGGTAATTACTATAAAAATTATACTTGGTAGTTGGTGCCATATGCTGGTAAATACTCTTTCGTGCTCCAAATTTTGGTTTGGTGCTTCTATTTAACAGAAGCAGCACAGCGATTCACGTGATTTGAACATTTGCCTCATGGAAAAATCCAAATGATTTAAATTACTTCTTACATGTGGGATCTGTATGAATGATGAAATCTTGACCTGTTACATCTTGAAGTAATGGGCCTGCTATTCCATGGACCATCTATAAAAACAAGATAATCCGTCAATTAGTTTCGAGTATTTGTTGAGTAATCAAATTCTTGGGCTAATTCATTAGTAACATTTTAACTTGTTTTAGTTAAATCTGAATTCTGAAGTCATATAGTTCTGATTATTTATGCATATTCTAACTGATATACCTCTTTTTTTGGGCGGTTTCCATCTGCTTCTGTACAATGTTGGTTCATTTCTGTAAATAAGATGTGTTTTGCTTTACCTGCTGTTTGATGAATGATATATGTGCAGGTTAAAAGGTTAAGGTTGCCAATGAAGTTCGGAAATCATAGAGGATTTGCTTTTGTGGAGTTTGTTACTCAGCAAGAAGCACAGAATGCACTTAAGGCACTTTCAAGCACCCATCTTTATGGAAGGCATCTAGTAAGTGAAAGAGTCGGCTGTTAAACATCAAATATTTGAGAGCTAATTGCCATTTTACTTTCAGGTAATAGAGCGAGCAAAAGAAGGTGAGAGTCTGGAAGAACTACGTGCTCGAACAGCTGCTCAATTCAGTGATGAACAAAATGGATTTCAAAATGCCACTAAGTTATCTAAGAAAAGGAAACAAATGGCTGTCTTAGATGAAGGAAAGATGAAGTTTCAAAGGATTGCTGATTAGTATGTCATTAAATATCAAACATGTGCATAATCCCAAAATCCAGGGATGACAATTTTGTAGATTATAGTGTTATACATGTAACATGACCCGCCATGTCATGATGCCCTTTATCTTCATTGTTTATTTATTTTTGGTCAACATGATTCTTATATTTGTTAGCTAAATTTTGTCACCCGACGGGAGAAAAAAGGTATTCTAGCATAGTAGCCATTTTGAGCAAGCCTTAACTGGTATTTTGTTGGCATGTTTGGAAAGTAAATGTCTCCGGACCATAAACAAGAAAGGACCATAAACAAGAAAGAAAGGCAGTGTATAATGAGTTGTTACTAAAGGCTTGGATATAGTGTGGTTCATACACATGGTACCCTGAGTAACATTACTCTTGTAATACCCAAAATGGTAAATTTTACTAATTACATCTCTGATATCAGCAAAAATGCAATACGTTTTCTGATCCACTTTTTTATTAACAGTGTGCTAATGTGATTTGATAGTGTGGATCGTTAGTGACATGTGTCATAATATGATTTAATCATATATAATAATATGATGATAGATCGAGTAGTAATACACGGCATGTTGGCGTAGATAATTGTCATGGGTAACAATACTATTTGTCTACATGTTAGCATGTGTCACGTGTTATATTATTTGCTTACGTGTCATTTGCCATTTAATCATTGTAAGTGGATAAAATTAGTCTCTCATTTTGCACTAAATAACTCGTAGCTGTCGAAACTAAATGTTGTGAACCAAATTAATCTATGCACTAGTAAATTTTTAATATCTTTTAAATGCATTAATTTCTTTTACTTTTTTACATTTTGTTTAAATAAACTCCGCCTATGTTACACTTGCGGTACATAGCCGGTCCCAAACCCGGATAAAGGAGGAGGGTTGTGTTAGGTCTTCGGCAACCAACGTAAAAATATAGACGAACCCCCCATGACATGAATCAAAGACATTATTGCGCTAAAGCTAGGTCGTTACCCGGAAGTAACGCGCCGTATGGCTCGAGTACGGTGTCAAAGCAAGAGCCGCTGCATCGGTGCCCGGATGTAGTGTTAAATGAGCAAGGGTTCTCGCGTTTTCGTGAACGGACGAGGGTAAATAAGCTAGTTCACAAAGGAAAAGGTAAAGGTCGAAGCGACAAAAGGTTGAGATTTGGGACATGGAACATAGGCACTCTAACAGGAAAGTCCATGGAGGTGGTGGATACCATGACAAGGAGGAAGATTAACATTATGTGCCTACAAGAAACGAAATGGGTTGGTGCAAAGGCTAGGGAGTTGGATTCTTCTGGTTTCAAACTTTGGTATACAGGAAAGGTGAAGAATAGGAATGAGGTTGGAATAATTGTGGATAAGCAGTGGAAGAAGGACGTAGTTGATGTCAAGAGGGTGGGAGATCGGATCATCTCTATCAAACTTGTGGTGGAGGGAGGTGCTTTCCATGTGATTAGCGCCTATGCACCGCAAGTGGGTTCGGACGAACAACACAAGATAAGGTTTTGGGAGGATCTAGAGAGTTTAGTTCAAGGCATATCTTTGGGAGATAAGATTTTCTTAGGAGGAGATTTAAATGGCCATGTTGGGAGAGAAGTGACTGGATATGGGAGTATTCACGGAGGCCATGGTTTCGGGGTGATCAATGCCGAGGGTAAAACTATTTTGGACTTTTCCTCAACTTTTGATCTTCTCATCGCAAATACATGTTTTAAAAAGAGAGACGAACATCTTATAACCTATAAGAGTGGCATGACAAGCTCTCAAATCGACTTCTTCTCGTTGAGGAGAGTCGACCGAAAATTTTGCATTAACTGTAAAATTATCCCGGGAGAGAGTTTGACAACACAACATAGGGTGCTCGTCATGGATTTTCGCGTTAAGCAAAAGTTGAGGAAAAGACATCATACGAAGAACCCAAGGACGAGGTGGTGGCGGATGAAAGGTGAGGAACAAAGAAGCTTCCTAAGACGGGTAGGAGAAGAGACAAAGTGGGATGGGAATGGAAGCACGGAAGAGATGTGGAGGGAGATGGCAGAAGTTATCAGAAGAACAGCAAAAGAAAGTTTTGGTGAATCTAAAGAAATAGGACCAAGAGACAAGGAGTCCTAGTGGTGGAATGCGAGTATACAAGAAAAGATAAAGATAAAAAGAGAATGCTTTAAAAAGTGGTCTTTATGCCGCAATGCAGATAACTGG
>NC_029775.3:2327639-2430683 GCF_000817695.3 Arachis duranensis | reverse complement strand
AGAAGACCATCCATGAGGTGGTCAAACGAGATCTACATGTAAACGGTCTCTTTGTAGACATGATACATGACAGAGCACAATAGCGTCGTTTGATTCATGTAGCCGACCCCACTTAGTGGGACAAGGCTTTGTTGTTGTTGTTGTACATTTCGTTTAAATAAAAATACTTTTATAAATATTTTTAAGTTTAGTTTAAATAATTTATTTTGTAATAATTTAATATTTTGATAAATTTTGTAATGTATGATTATGTTATTTAATAAAAGAATGATATGACCGAAAATAATAAACAAAATAAGTATTTCGATTCTTAAGATTTTTTTACAAAACACTTTTTTGGACGAAAATAAAAAATGTGTATTTTAATTATTTATACAATTTTTTATTAAAATAATATATTTATATATTACAAAATTTATCAGTATTAAATTGTTATAAAAAATATTATAATACTGTAACAAATAAATTTTTGAGAATTTTAACTTTGAACCAATTAACTTTTGAAGAAAAAGAAAAGTACTAATTAGATTTTCTAAATAGCAAACGGTAGACATATATATCTTTCCGTCAATGTATAGTGCGAAACGAAATTGTCCATATATTTCGTTATCTATAATACTTATAACTTCTTTTTTTTTATGAGTTGACTGTTTATGTTTTACTTGGTCGCGTTATGAAATATGAGTTTAAATAGGCTAAACCTCACGACTTATGATCTCTCACCCTTGAATGATCTATGAACCAAATTTTCTTTTCTTATGTCATCACTTCTTAATGAATCTTACTAGTCACTGCTGGTAAATCTTAATAACTATGCGTTCAGCAACAGATAGTGAATCTTAATAAGTTTATTATTACAATACAAAGATGAATGGATTTTGTCAATTGAGATATAATTACATGCAAACACAGCATGCTCTGCTGACAATTACCACCATGGATTGCATTTACGTGGTATAATTTTTCTCATTTATGAACAACTTGTAATATTCAAATACTGAATACCATATATACAAGGACATCATACTTATTTAACAATAAATCAAATATGATCTTAATGGAATCAGATGGATGAAAATGAACACAATTCCCATGAAAACAAACGGCATCAACAACCTGATTTAACTAACTGCTGGGCTGCTCAACGTAAGATTTAGCATGGCACGCCACAAATGACTCAACAAGTGGATTCACAAGATGAGGGGCTTCATCCTTCATAAAGTGAAGAAAAAAAAATTAATAAAGAGACAAGACTATTCAGATTACTTCATCATAAAGTGAGAATCTTTCATAATCATAATCTTAATCTTATCATTGCACTTGTCAAGATTATAAATTAGACCTTTGAAATTCCAGGACAAGTGATTTGTAAAGGAGCCTGTTTTATACATTGAATTCAACCATGAAATTTCTACTCGATTTTTACACTGAATCAACATACCTAGAAGTTATAACAACATTATCAGATATCTTCCAATAGACTAAAATTCTTGCTAGCACCAACAAGTGTTCAATTGTTCACTGGTAAAGCTAAGGGGTCATTGACGACGAGTCATTGGTGACTACTAAATTAAGAATTGATGATAGGGAAAATGATGGATAGTCCAGTTTACTGATGTATGCTACATATCTTGTAGACAGATATGTAGACCAGAGGCAAAAT
Organism: Arachis duranensis; assembly: GCF_000817695.3. NCBI lineage: Eukaryota > Viridiplantae > Streptophyta > Magnoliopsida > Fabales > Fabaceae > Arachis > Arachis duranensis. The sequence goes on along the minus strand of NC_029775.3, from coordinate 2,429,020 downwards.
AATGGATGAAACAAAGGACTGTTTGAAACTAGATGAGAAAAGAACAAGAATACGCATATTTGTTCTCTTCCTTTGAAAGATTCTAAGGGATAAACCCTCTCCCTTTCAGCCTCCGTGTGAACTGAAAGATCTTCAATTGGTCACTTTCCAGCTTTCTGGTGGAGGCTTTCAATATTTAAATCCCATCCAAAATTTCAAATGCAAAATAAATGTTTATACTATAAAATATAATCAAGAAAAAATATTAATGTTAAATGATTATCAAAAATACAGTTGATAATTTCTAAAAATTGAAAAAAAAACATTGAAGATAAAAAAAAAGATATAAAGTTCCATGATATGAAATTTATTAGCAAAGCATAATATGAATTGTCCAAGTACTTGTAAAGATTAATTAGTTATGGCAAAGAAACAAAAGTAATGGATATCTAAATATATCTAAAAGAAGGGCATCCCATACCCTCAAACATCTTCAGGATTCAACATTTGATTTTAACCTCCTTCCGAACCAAAAGGTTATTTATTTCACCGTTTGGTTATTCCAGAGGCATAAGAAAAAAAGACAAGAATTTTCAAAAAGAGTGATAACATCATTGGATTTGAGAACTCATGACAATCACATTTTGTAATTGCATCAATTAGAAAAACAGCAACCGCACTTGTAGATATTTTCTTTACAAATGTAGCAAATAACTACACATCTAGAAGGCAGACCATAGATGGTAGCAGAGAAACCTTTGGCTCTTTCAGTTAGCATCACAAGTTAATAACGTAAATTTAAGAGGGAGCATGAATATGTCCACATTTTTTTCTTCGTCATGCAAAGTCTCCTATTATTCAATCACTATCACGGCACCATGGTATTAGCTTAGAAGAATTTCCGATTTATATTTCCCAAGTCAACTTAAAGCTGACACTGGATTTAGAAAACATGATGAGGAAAGACAATACTCCTCATCAGTTATAAGCTTCTCGATACTCCTGTGAAACTATGTCTATAGAGAAAGCAAGGGGATGACACACACAAGAGAGAGAGAGAGAGAGAGAGAGAGAGAGAGAGAGAGAGAGGGAACCTGGGGGCAATGTCCAACATTTGGGAGGACAACAAAGTCTTCTACAGAATCAAAATTTCCGTAGTTTCTTCCAAGCTCAATTGGTTCCCAAGGATCCTTGTCACCCCATGCTATCAATACCGGGCACTGAGAAGAAAGTTTTCTAGACTCAGTTTATCTTGTCAACCTTACATTCATTTGGCTTTGTTCCGACTTCCTCATTTATGGGAATAAGGAAGCTTACCGTTACTTGGGGTAGTAGCTCTTCAGGAAGAGGGCCACCTGAGTAACAAATGAACTCGAGAAAGACCTCCGCGGCTCCAGGTTCCAATCCTGGATTGAGTATGATCTCCACTAGCTCGTCAGTCACCATGGAGGTGTCATGATAGCACTGCAGAGAGCAATTCATAAAACAATAATTAGTTTTGGGGGAAAGCATCATCATGTGTCAATGAACAAAGCGGCTATGCCTTGGATTTGATTGCTTACAACAGATTCATACAGATTTATTCTAATAATCTTTTCTTGTTTTTGATAAATAGTATACCATTAAGAGGGAGAGAAGAAACATAGAAGAAAAAGGGACAATAAAGATCCTCCTAACAAGAGACCAAAATAAAAAAAAAAAATCGGAAGAAAAAGAATATCAATGAAGAGATTTCCAATCTCTTATCTTGTCTGCAAGGGGAAATCTTCAAACAAAAACTCACAAGCTTTACACCAAATAAGGGGTCATACATCTAATCCTAAACCATAAGGCTTGTTTATCTGAAAGTCCATTAAAGTCTCATTCTCAGGCATTTTATTCAGTTTGTGTAAGGTTCTCAGATATCACAGAAGGTAGAATAGGATTAGGATAGAGATAGTATAGAGAAGCAGTAGTATGAAAAATTAAGAATAACAAGAATAGAAGAAGTGTGTGATAGTCCCAAACCAGTGAATGAGTATATTGACTATGTGTGTATGAGTGTAACAGAAATGACGTTTGGCATTCGAGAGGCCAATTCTCTCCACAATTCTCACTTTAGTCTCTTCCTACCTGAAATAAATGCTTCTCACTTCCTATTTATCTCTCTCTCTCTTGTAACTAACTCCCTGAATTCACGTTGCCTTTGTTACTCAACTAGTTACTTTTTATTCCTCTCCTCCTATATGTATTTAAAAGGAGTAATTTCTCTATGCTGCCCCTGAACTTCTTGGCTGTTGGGGTTTGTCACAGTTTGTCAACCCAACATTCCTTGAAGCACAAGTTTTTGAATATACAAAGTTGAGTACTAAGCTAGAGGAGTACCTGACAAAGAATGTTCCTTACAGATTCTTTTGTTGCGACAGCTTTAAAGAAGAATTTTCCTACAGCTGTATCCCTATAAAATATAACATTATGATAGTAATAATCTGGTCAAGGCTTGAAATCTGCAACATCAACATAAAGATACTTCTGTTTCAGTTGTACCTGAGCAATCTCTGGAATGATCTGATGAAAGGTTTTGCATACCATGGCTGCTTTTTTATATGAAGCATACGCAGTGATACATTGAGAACAATAATGCCCCTGCACATCTGTGGTGCAACTACAGCTGCCTGAAGACCAACAACTCCTGCAGAAAAAAAAAATACAAATAAACAAAAAATAGTTAGTAATAGTGTAAATCTAGCATATCGAAATAATCAACAGCTCAGCTTATAACAGTAATTAGAAATAACTAAATGAAAATAATCCCAGCAATGAATAATTATCAAGGCGCTTCTGAAAAATTCACCTCCAATAGAATTGCATACAAAGAATGCTTTATCTTTAACGACATCAAGACAAAAATCATTTAACTGGGCAGCCCATGTGTCAAAAGTGTAAAATGAATCATCTCCAATTTGGCGAGGATTCGGCTTGTCTGAATATCCATATCCAATAAGATCTATAGCGTATACCCGGTGGGATTTTGCAAGAACTGGTATATTCTTCCTCCAATGGTTACTGCAACGATATCCATGCTAAGTTCAGTTACTTTGCGGCATAGTCAAAACAAAGGAAGATAATAAAATGCACAAAAAATTAAAATTAGATAAATAACATGTGATATCATATGCATATACTTTCCTATTTTGCAATGTTAGAGCATGCATCCATTTTTCCAAGAGAAGGGAAAATTGTTGTTGCACACTAATTGGATACCCCTTTCTTTTACAAGGATCTTGTTTCCAAATAAAATTGACAAAGTTTGCGAAGAACATTAATTAAGAAAGCAAGAATGGAAGCCTTAGGTTTTGCTTTTACAAGGGTCTTGCTTCCTTACAGCACTAGTTAGCAAAAGCAGAAAAAAGATAGACTCTCTCTATTGAAAATTGTGGTGAAAAGGAGTAAACTCACATTTAGGTCCTGAAATTGTAAGCCAAGATCATAATAGCCGATGAAGTTAGGAAATTCACTTTTAAGTCCCTGACATATGTAAACCAAATTAGTCTCTAATATTGTATTCTTGATAATCAAACTAGTCCCTATTTGGGTCCTAAAAACTCAATTCTTAAAGCCACTAGTGTTATAAGCAACATATATCATTTCAGGAAGTAAAGTGAGCACTTAGTTACCCAATGGAATGCTTGGTTTGAGAGACGAGATGTCATAACCAAAATTTATCATTTCAGGGAGTAAAGTGTGCATTTAGTTACCCAATGAAATGTTAAATTTATCATTTCAGGGAGTAAAGTGAGCATTTAGTTATCCAATGAAATGTTTGGTTTGAGAGATGAGAAATATAGGGATAGAAACACAAACTATCTGTGTGTGTATGTCATTTGGAATGAGAGATGGAAATGGAAACAGAACTGGAGTGTCTTAAGACAAAATATTCTAGTATTTTTTGTAACTCCAAAAAATGGGGACAATGGACCACACTACGACCAAACAAGATACCAAGACAAATTTTTATGTATCTTTTTCTCTGTCCCCACTGTTTCCAAACACAAGTAAAAAGAAACACTTCCAAAAAAGAAAAAAAAGGGCAACCCGGTGCACAAGCGTCCCGCGTTTAACGCAGGGTCCGGGAAAGGGCCGCAACCAAGGTTGTAATGTACGCAGCCTAACCTGATAATTATATCAGTGGCTGTTTCCACGGCTTGAACCCGTGACCTTGAGGTCACGTGGAGACAACTCATCCGCTGCTCCGAGGCTCCCCTTCACTTCCAAAAAAGAAAAAGAAAGAAAAATATAACAAAAATGGTGAGGAAATATCTTTGCTTCTATACAAATATGTAGATATCTAAATGGCATTTTAGAGTTTAGACACAAAACATGTGAGTCCTAAACCTGAAAGCACAACCAAGTAAAACATTGAAACATTTTTGCATAGAGCAATTCAATAGTAGCAATTTGTACAATTAATCTTCAAGGTACCTAGGGGCATATTTGATAATGAGAAGCAAAATTTGAACAATGTAGACCTGTTTGCTCCAAAACCGTGCACTAAAACCAGTGCAGGGCCATCGTTCCCAGCACACTGATACCGGATAGAGTAACCCCTCCAGTTCCACGTGCTACAAGCCAAGGAAAAGAAAAGACATGTTAGCACTTAACCTTAGACCAAAAATATTTAACTTCACACCACTCAGAGGAGAAAAAAAAAAAATTGATAATTATTAGATGTATCCAACAAACAAAAGGAATACTCCTATAATGATAGAGTTAAAGCACAATACAGCAAACAAAGAGAACAAATAGCCCATCCTCAATTACATCAGACCTCACCATAATGACATAATGTTACCCCAATAATTGATAAAAAAAAAACAACTACACTTGCTCTACCCCTATAAGTAACAATACCTTCTGCACTTGCTCCACTACTTAAGAAGTACGTAACTGCTGCAATAACTATTCCACAAACAAAGCACAAGTTTGGTCTTTAAGCTCCTTTAATGTCCATAAATCATGAATCCCTGCCAAGATTCAAATACTACACCAATGTATGCATTTATAGTCACATCAGCTTCTCCTATAATCATGCAACACTAAGTCCATCATCAAATATTACTCAAGAAGAGTAGCCCCTCTGTTTCTTCCATGTTGGAATCCCTTACAAAAAACTTACCTGCCTATATCTTGTGTCCTCTCAAGGTAGTTCCTTCGACATCGCTCTGTTCCCACAGCTGACCGTTTTTTTATTACCTCCACTATTCTTCTTCTCGAGCTTATCAACTAGCATATCCTGGATCACCACTGCTTCATTGTCTGAGAGACGGCAGTTCATCCCAAAGCTCGTCTCATTCACCTCTTCTCTATTGCTGCTCCAACATTCCTTGATAGCAATTTCCGTTCCACAATTGCAGGAAAATCCACTATGTTGCTGTCTTTGACTACTTTCTTAATCACACTATTCTTCTCTATTCCTCCACTGCCTTTACTATTCCGACAACCAGTTCTTTTCCTGGTCCTTCTTCCTCTATTCTACCTCAGTCCTCAAGTTAGAAAGTTTGATCCACTATCATCATCATCATCATCATCATCTAACTACGCGTAATATAACCAAGACTATCCACTAGTTAAATATCCTACTAACATAAATGCATTAGAAAGATTTAGGCATAAACAAAAATAACACTAAAAGATGAAAACGACAAAAAATCATGGAAAGATAGTATTAGTTTTAGAAAAATATCCAAATACGAGAAATTTACTTTCAAAAAGGTTCTTGAAGGTGAATCACAATTTTTTGAATGTATCAATCTTTAAATTTCTTCGTGATTTTAAGTCAAGCAAATTTTATTCAGCAATTTTATTTCTACATTGTTGACCATGAGTTTTTTAAAAAGAAAACTGTAAAAAGGTCTAAAGATCCAATTTTGCCCGGGTTCTTTATCATGCAATTTTTAAATAATTATCTAAATGTTCTCGCAAAAAATTAGAAATCACTTGTGAAAAAACAAAAAATGCTACGTGCATAAAAAAATCAGCTTATGATGGCTGATATTTTGTTAACAAGTAGCATAGATAAAAAAAAAAAAAAAGAAAACCGTGTTTTTTGGTCATTTCTTTTGTCATACTAACTTTTGTTTTTGGCCCTGATTTCTGAATCTTTCAGCTATATTTTTAGTGATTTACTCAATTACTAAGTAATTTATTTTTTCAGAAAGTAACATGAATCTCATGGTACACAAACTATACTCAAATAAAAAAGAGTTGGATTCCTATACTGTTGAATTAATCACTGAACGATGCGGAAATTATTCTCAAGGTCCCTGGATGATGGTAAAATAATAACAAGAAGAATAGATAGCGAAAATTTTCTCATGCGAACTGTAGAAAGGATAGAAATAGTTACTTACCGGGTTTGAGGCTCATGCTGGAGATCTGGAATTTGGTTGGTTGACTTGGAAGCAATTTGGTCATTCAATTTAGGGGCAGAAAATGCAACGATCCTATTTGATTGAAAGAGATGAGGGAGTTTGAGTTTGGGAGAAGGGTATTTCCGGTAAAACAGTGGTGTTTGGGTGCGTGGGAGAGTGACGGTGGTGAAGGAAGATAGCAATGCCATGGTGTTAGTAGTATTAGTAACAGAAGAGATTCAAGTTCTAATTCATGGCTTGTGTTTTAGTTCTCTAGTGCCCTCACTGGTCGTGTGTATGTGTGCTCAACCACGCACCACGTACTGCGTAGTGTAGCTTCAACTTAATTGTGGTTCCAATTTCCAACAATGCAGGTATGTGTGGCTAGGGATGAAAAGGAAAAACTTAACTTAATTAAACCGGATTAATTATATAGTTTTTAAATGGTTTGTTCTAAAATGATAACGACGAATTTTTATGCTATATTTTTTTTTGTTATATTTTTTATTGAGTAAATTAATATTTTTTTTAAATTAGATTATATTCAATTATTTTTATCATTATTATTTTGTATTATTTTAAAGATTTTTTTAAAAAAATTCAATTAATTATAAAGATTTTTTTTTACTAAAGATAAGAGATTCAAACCCGCAACCTCTTAATTGAGTATGAAAAGACTATGCCATTTGAGCTATAACTCATTAACAATTAATTATAAAGATTTAATTTCCTTACAAAAACGAGTTAAATTCTAAAATGATATCTGACATTCATAAAATATACTAACTTTGTCCCTAAAATTAAAAAAATGTACTTAGTTGGTCTCTTATTTTATTTCCAGCCAATTTTATTACCACCACTACTGGCATTGCAGCTAATTTACATACCTCACTATAGAGTGTAACGGTTAGATGAACTCACGATTGAAATTTAAAACTCTTTTGACCCAAATTGGTCACATGTCCCTCTTTGTAACCTAATTGCATTAGCACTTCACTATCTTCGTCTTCTTCTTCTCTATTTGTTCATCATCATTCTTTTCCTTGTTGAAACATAACAACCATTAGATTCAAGCATACAAAACACAAAATAAGCAAGGTTAATTGCATGAATATATATAAACCTACTCATCCTATAGCACCATTTCAATGTTGTAGATCTCACTAGGATTCCACTGGTTTTGAAGCTTGTATAAACAAACCACTCCAACAACCAAGGACTATGACAGGTTTGATGAGTTGACATCAGCAACCAAATCCACCATTGGACTTGAAAGATTGGATGAACCTGAAAGAGCTATTTAGTTTTAGTTATACAAACACCAAACAGATCTCCCTCTTTGTATACGGTGTGACCTCCTTCTCTCCCTTTTTTCTCAGTTCTCGCTGGTACCGTGTTGTCACAGTCACTAGTCGCCGTTCAACATACGTCCGGCTGACACCGATGTAGGCAAAGATTGTTTATGTTGCTCAGCCAACATAACTCGATCATAACAGAGTTCATCCAATATTAATTTATTTTGCAAAGAGCCATGTCTTATAATGTGAATGTTATCCATGTTGGAAAATGACATTGTTGCATATTCTTAAAGTATTTTGTTGTTGCTATTAAGTATTTGTTCAATCTCTATTTGAATAATCTTTGATAATTCATCATCTGATAAAACTAAATCTACAATTATAATTGAAAATGCTTATTAGAATAATAAAAATACCTTAAGACAATTATTTGTACATTATCACAAAAATTTCAACAACCTTGATATAAATATGAAGATAATAAATGGTATCTTGTGGACGTTTGATGAAGAAACTTGCAGCAAAATAAATATAGATGTTAATGAATAAGTTTAAACTTGATAAATTGAACATAGTTATATGAATATATAGTATCCTATCTGATAGTAAAGTCCAACATTTTTACCAAACTACTTCAAATAGAGTCATTGAATTTGACCACAAAAGAGTTGCGAACAACTTTTTCAAATAATATTCAGAATCCCAGTGACTTGCTTCTTCAATAGCATCAATGTATTCTTGATCATTATCAAGTAAGCCACGCACGTAACATGTGAAAGATTACCATGAGTTCATAATACACAGCGAAAAAAAAAAGAAGGTAATCCTAAAGATCTATTTTGTGCTTAAATTTTATTCTAGAAATAATACATAGATCAAATCTAAATACTTTTAAACACTTTACTAAAAATCACTTTCTCCTTTGATGATACGAAGGCGCTATGCGTATCCACATCGAGACCAACTTTTGCTGTCAACCCCTTAAAATTTAAATCTAAATCATATCTTAAAATTCTAAATGTGAATCCTTCAAATTTATGAATCATATCATAACTCAATTTGAAGCAGAATTAGTTAGGATCTCATCCAAATTTAGAATTCAAATTTAGAAATAGAATAACTAATTATTCTCAAATCTCATTTAAATTCTCAATTATCATATTATTATATATTCTTCGTGCTAGCAAAAAATATAATAATATTCCATCTGAATTAATATAATTATTTATTTGATCAAATTAAAATAATAATTAAATAATTCTACAGCAAATATTAGAACATTCGTTAGTGTGTGACCCCATAGGTGGTTCAATACTAAGCGGGTAGTAAATTAGTCATATTAAATTTACTAATCAAGGTTGGTGTCTAGCAACACTCCTCAACGACCCGATAGTATGAAGTAATATATTTTTACTAATAACTTTAGAAGAACAAAGTATAATTCCTTCCATCTTTCCAGCTCTTGGTTAACCCTTAGAGTATGGTTTAATTGTCAAACTCTAACTTGTTACCATTATTATAATGAACTGTGAATGACTTAAAAAACTCATATATTCATTCATTCAATCCCCTTGGCCAAGGTTTTATTCATCTCAGCCATTATAATCATAGAGCTCAAACTTTTTACCAAGAGTTGACGGATTCATTATTGACTAATAATTAATTCTACAAGTATTTAAATCATACCCAATATCCATTCAACTAGCATCTTAGGGTATTAGGTGTTTGGAATCAATGTATAATAAATACATTGTTAATTACTATGACAGTCGCATGTCAAAGTAAACTCTATTACTATATTTATCTTGAGAATATCCTATTGACAAATATGCGATAATTATAACCATTAGGAATTCTCAGAGTGAGTCATTTCAATCCTTTTTAATAATCCTATGACTAAGAATAATTTAGATTAAATTATAAAAGATTTATCTCTCAATATTATGATCATTATCATAATGATAAATTTCTAAATTTAATCAATAATCTTATTATATTAACATTTTAATATAATAACAATAACAAATTATTTAACACATGATTGATTGGATTGTGCTCATACTCCTGATTTCCAACAACATGCATATCTAAATATCGGGTAAATAACATCATTGAAAGACCAAAGTTCTTCGTAACTTCTTGGCCCTTTTAACAATATTGAGTAACATTTTTAAATAGTATAATTCACTCGTTGATAAAGGGACAAAGAATAATATACAAATAACAGTATTTCTTTTCCTAGGCTCCCATATTCTAAAGCTGTGTTTCTAAACAAATTCAGTTGAAAAAAATGTTATAAGTTAATTGTCTAGCTGCCTCATATTCTACGTTTGCTTGAAACCAAGCTATGAATATTGATTCTTTAATTGTTCCTTTCTCAACAGTTCTTTGTAAATTGTCTTAATTTTCAAAGATAATTAGTTGTTCATCGGGTAAATGAAAACTTAACCGTTCAACTGAGAGTTTTTTATAGTGAATATTAAATGCAAATATTCTCTAAACAGATTCATAGGGAGAGATATATCAACAATCATAACACATTTTCACTTCATCTATAATTGAATTAGAAGTGGAAAGCGTTGAACTTGAATAAAAAGAAGCCGTGATTTGATCACTTCCCTTTTTAATATAATTAAAAAGATACTTTATCAATCTTGACTGATTGCACCATTCAACATTTATATGAGCACCATATTTTATCAATAAAAATTTATTATGTAGTATAACATACCAATTATCCAAATGAATACCTAAAACCTCAAAGTTATAACCAGCATCTCGACGTCTACAAACTAGATATTTATTTTGATCGATGATGATAAACTCTACGAATTTCTTAGGAAAATATCAAATGCAAACACCATTCTCCATTCAAAATAAATTTTTGTTTGCAACTCCACAGGGTTCATGCATCATTAAAACCTTAACTGCTTGATAGTATTCTGGATCCAGATTATGATTTGAAATTTCTGCTAAGATAATATTTTTTTAATCTCTATATTTTTATTTTATTTTTTAAAAGTATTATTGGTTGTTGATAAAAAAAATTATAAAAATATATATTTAACAAAAAATTACTAAATTTTAAGTATAAAAATATCTCTTTTTAATCTCTAAAATACTTTTTAAAAATATATATTTAATATTAAGTATTTTAATTGATAACAAAATTTAAGTATATTTTTGTCAACAACAAAATTAGTAGTATGGTAGAATCTTTTGTTTTATTATTTTTCAATGGTTGAATCATATTTTATCTTATGCACATGATGATCGAAAGGTAAGCAAGCATCTTGGAGAAGGAGAGTCTGTTCCTCCCGGAGTATAAAACAATCTTCTATTAGGTAGTTTACTTTCCTTTTCCTCGTACTATTTCTGTATTTCCTACTCATCTTTCTCAAACCCTAAATCGCAAAGAAAAACACGAAAGCGTTGAACATCAGTCGGCGGCGTCTTCCCTTCCCCTATTCAAACCCTAAACCTAACCCTATTTTCTTCGATTTTAACCGCTCTGCTGCTATTCTGCAAGGTAACTCTCTTTCTTTCTCTTCTTTCTAATATATCCATGTAGCTAGCTACCTCTGTCTCTGTATGTTGCGGATCTAAGACGATTAATGGTGGCAATGGCAGAGATGAGAGGAAGGAGTTACAGCCCGTCACCACCGCCGGCAAGGGGTTACAGCCGAAGAGGAAGGAGTCCGAGCCCAAGAGGTCGCTACTCTGGCCGCTCTAGAGATCTCCCTACCAGCCTTCTTGTTCGTAACCTTCGCCATGATTGTAGGTACAAACTCTTTCTTTCCTCCTCCTCCTTATTATTATTGTTCATGTATCGAAGCTATTGAGAATTTGAGATTAGGAGTTATGATTAGGGAAGTAGTTGTCTTAAACAGTGTTTCGATTGAAGTTAACTATGGAAAGTGTTCATGGCGCCTAAGGTCCTTTGCTATGGAGTTCTTTGGTGTTTCCAAGTGATGTTAAGAGACCTTAGAAATTAGTTTGACCCTGCTAGGCTACTTGCCGAAGTTAGTATCATATATTATGCTGCCATATATCTAAGTATTGTGCAGATAAATTTTACTTTATGTACTGTGTTATTGACCATCGAATGGACATGACATATAAAATCATTCAGTCAACTTTAAAAAATTCTGTACTTTGCATTTTACGGAATGGTATAACAGGAGAACATAAGACAAAAATATATAATGGAAACTATTAACCATTAAGAATCATATATGGTTGGTCCAAAGAGTTCGTGAGTTGAATGCAAGGTATTTCGAACTCCATTTAGACATGTAGGAGACAACCACTATGTCATGGCTTCAACCAATACTTTTTATTATATATTTTTTTTATTTGATTTGGGTAAGGTGTGTGTATGTATGTAATATTTTCCATTGTTGCAGGCCTGAGGACCTTCGCAGACCTTTTGGTCAGTTTGGTGCCCTTAAGGACATTTACTTGCCCAAGGATTATTACACTGGGTGAGCTTTTATTTTATTTTATATTTTTCTTTTTATGAAAAAAATTATATCTTTGGGACTTTGTTTTTAAAACCACGAGTCTGAATATTGTCTCCTAAGTCATTTTTAGTTTCTGTGCTTTCATTCTCATTATATAATATAATAATATAATAGTAGTAAAAATGACTAAATTATACCCAAATATCTCTCTTTATTCCATCATTTATCAAATTTTTAAAATTCATGAGAGAATTTCTGATTTGTGAACTCTCCAAGTGTTCTTGTTTTTGCCGAGGGGATTTTTTATTTTCATTTTTTACTTTTTGTTTTCTTTGAGAACTACTACAATTGTAATAGCAAGCCGGCATAAGTTTTCTTGGGGTTTAGCAGTGATTTAGAGTTTTGAAGACATCAATCAAGTAATTAAGAGTTCTTTTGAAGATGTTATTGGTAGTGAAGATTTCAAGCAACTTGTGAGTTTGATTACATTATGAGAAGAGGTTCCAAGTCTTGAAGATTTTCAAGTGATCTTAAAACTGACACAAAGGTCAGCAGCCTAGTGCTTGCTTTATTATCCTGTCCTTCCATGTTATTGGGGGATATTTCGGCAACATTTGTATTAGTAAACTTCTGCCGTGTACACAAATTTCTCATATGGTTTCATATTTGATTGAGCATACTCAGTAGTGACGGCATATCTGGGATTTTCTTGTGTTTTCCATCTTTCTGTTTTTGTAGAGAACCCCGTGGTTTTGGTTTTGTCCAGTATGTGGATCCTGCTGATGCGGCAGATGCCAAATATCATATGGATGGTCAAGTTCTACTTGGTCGGGAGTTGACTGTTGTCTTTGCCGAGGAGAATAGAAAGAAGCCAAGTGAGATGAGAACAAGGGAGAGAAGGTATGCCGCCTCGTCTCATCTTGTTAGTTATGTTGCTCAGAAGTCAAGATGCTGGTGTATATGATAATATTCCATGAGTTTATAAATCCTCTATATTGTTCAGCTTGAATATTTTGCTTGTTAAGTATTACAGTCATTGTTGATGCTTTCCAAATAGTTGAACCAAAAATACCTAAAAGTTTTCCAGTTCTAATATTAATTTAACTTTATTTGGTTTTAGATTCTAGGTTTAGATTTATATTTTACATATATTTTTAACAGTTTGATTGTAGACAGTTACCAGTTTATCATATTCTTCGCAATTGGTATCACGGAGTTATTGCCAAGTCTACCCAATAGGTCAAAGCGTTGTTGTTGTCATCATTATATTTGAATTGTGTACTTCTATCCTTATGATTGCTTGTCCTTATTATTACTAAATATAAATATTAAAAGTTTAGCTTTCAATTGTTCTGCAGACTTCTTGCTCATTGCAGCAAAGAGGTCAGTTGGAATTCTGATTGTCTAATTTAAATGTTAATACCTACATAGGGGCCGATATGATCGAAGAAGGTCTCCTCCTCGTTATTCTCGATCACCCCGCTACTCTCGATCCCCACCACCACGTCATAGATCTCGTTCCCATAGTCGTGACTATTATTCCCCTCCTCCTAAAAGAAGGGAATATTCAAGGTATGTGGCCTGGAACCAATCATATATTTTTAGTTTTACTTCATGTGGTGTTTTTTAACCAACCTTTCTTGGTTTGGTTCATATTAATTTTAATAGGATTATATTACAATAGACAGATATAGAGCAGGTGTGTTTTTGGCTGTAGTTTTGTCCAAAGCAATCTGTTGTGGGGTAGTTGTGTAGGGTTTGTGCATTAACTTTGTTCATAAACATGATTTGTTTCATATTTACTTTAATTTGGATGGGTTTTGCATAATATATAGCCGATTTATCTGGTTGTATTTTAGTTCAAAGCAACTTGTGCAATATTTTTGTGGGATTTATGCATGAACTACAATATTAATATGATTTAGTTCTCATAATTTTGTTGGGATTTGGGGAATTTTGATTTCTCTTTCTGTTGGTTTTGTACTTTTGTTGCACTGACCAGCTTTTATGCATGGTAATTAGTAACTGATTGGTAAGACATGTTAAATTTTTAATATAGCATTGCCTATTTCACAGATCTCCCTCGCCTGAAGGTAGAAGGTACAGTCGAGAAAGATCATATTCACATCATAGTAGAGAGAGGTCATCCTCGCGTTCTCCACCCTATAACGGTGGCTCAAGGAGCCGTAGTCAGAGTCCGGCAAAGGGACCAACCCATAGCAGAAGTCCAACCCCAGACCGTGATGTTAGGGAACTGGCAGCGCGCAGGTCCCCAGCCAGTGAGAACGTCAAGTAACTCGTGTTGGACTTATGTTGGATTTTGGATTTTGTTTGATAATGTGTTAAGTAGATTATTTGTTTCTCTTCAACTACTACTAGTTTGTTGTTTATGGAATAAAACATTTTAAGATTAGTTTACTTTTTCAAGTTGGATATTGATTGGGATCTTGTTACTTATTTTCCATCTAGTAGAAGTTGGATACTGACTTGGGTATGTGGTTGTATTTTCGATGTAGTTTTATTTTAGATGGTGTTTGTTTTCGTTTATGCATTCATTGTTTTCGAAATGTGTCGTCACATTTCCTAATATCAAGGAGATGATTAGAAGACATACTATTTCCTGTGGCGACACCTATGATGTTCTTCGAATAGTCAAAAGTTATACCGTAATCAAAATCTCGATCTTTGTAAAACCTCGAGACTCTGACTGATGGCTACGATTGTTAACTGGGCACTTGCAGAGCCAACATTTAGGGATATTTTAAATTAAATAAAATAAATTCAATATTTACAGATGTCCCTTCTTTAAGAAATTTACATTTTTACACTTACTAATGTAAAGAAGATATTTGGGATGGTTGGGAAGAAGGTTAACAAGAGTGAGTAATCAATCAAATAAAAAGAATAGAAAAAATTAAAGTCGGGTTTAATAAGTCTGTATGTCCCTTTTTTTTTCCCTCTATTTTTTAATTTAAAAACAGTAGTTTGGAATTTTTGAATAATTTTTTAGAATTTGATTAATTTTGTCAAATAAAATTTATTTTTTATGAGTACAAATTTGTTTTAGATTGTTCATAGTCAAATTTGTTAATATCGTAATCCTTCGTTATCAATCTTAGTACTTTATTCTAAAAAAATTCTAACAAGACCGTGTTTTTCATATATAAAAAAAATGAATAGAAAGTTGAACAGGCTTTTATGTAATTTATGCGTGACTTTTTAAAAACACTGTGCTGGTCATGTCATTGATAAAGTTGGAATTTTCTAGTTTTAAGATTTGAAGCTAAAACATAGAAAGAGAATCTGTAAAGTTTAATACTATAATGGCTTTAATTAACAATCCTATTTGCAGTTTTAATCATCTTTTCCTACTAGATTCTAGATATACTTAATTTCTCACTCTAAATCGTGATAATATATACATATTTCATTTAAATTAAAAAATAAAATGATTAGTAATTTTTTACGCATAATATAACCAATTATCTTATATATAACATGACTCTTAAATTAAATTTCTAACAATAACATTATCTAATATTTAAATCCATTTAATGCGTACTCTAGGATCAGTTACGACTACTCATTCTTTATTTTTATAAATAAATTCAAGTTATTATTAATATAAATTATAAATGAAATTTGTTGTTATAGTTAATAGTTAGTTACCCTAATAGTTATTGTAAGTTTGTAAATTGTAATCCAAATTCTAAAACAGTGCTAAGCTAAGTAATCTTAATGATCAAAATCTACAAACTAATGCATCATTCGTCTTTCTTTTGGCTAGTTATCAAAATTTATTAATTTTTATTATTATTTAATTATTAATTTTAATTTTTTAATTTAATAATATAATAACATATTTGATTCTATACTTGTAATTATAAAGTACGGATATTTCGTTGAGTTGTCGTGTCCACATGTCGGACACATTTCGGACACAATATTCACTAATACTCGTCTGACATGTATACCTGATGTGTCTAACCGTGTCTTAATAAAAAGTATATATATTCTTTAAATAAATTTAGATATAGTATATATTATTATTTATTAAAACAAAAAATATTTTAAATACTTGATATAATTAAAATAAGACATTAAAATAATTAAAAAATTAATTTATATTTTAATATCAATAAAATATCAAAATATCATCACGATTTATCTAAAAAATACTTTATATTTTATATATACGTATTCCCGTATCTTATAAGATTTTAGAATTCGCCTGTTCGTACCGTATTGCGTCCCGTGTCGTATCCGTGCATCATAGCTTATAAATATTGATAGCTAACTCATAGTTAAAAATAATAAATTTGGTATCATCTTATATTCTTCTCTTTTTAGATATTTTGTGCATTGTGCACTTTTTGATTTGTGATTGAACCAAAGTAGAAAATGAACGACTTTTGGTTTGCACTGGAGGGAAAATCGAAAAGGCATGTCTTTATTACAAAAATAAATAAAAAAAATATGGGAAGAAAAGTTTCTTAGCTCTCAAATACTTTAAGAATTAACAAAATAAAATATTTGTGCCAACAAGTGGAGGGAACTAGTGAGGTGTGAACAGAAGAACAAGAAGTACCACAAAGCAAAACAGAGAGAGAAGCTACTAACAATTTGCACATTCATTGAATTGTTACAAACAGTCACAAATTTGATGCTTCTACTTCTACTTCGGGTTCTTAGCAGCTAAGGTTAGATCAGTTTCATTGAGCATGCATCTTCTCTTATTATCTATTTTCCTTTCTTATTTATTTCTATGCTTATTTCATATATGTTGTTAGGAGGCCAAACTAGGTGAAACACTGTTTGAGGGTTAATTCATAAATCATAATTGCATGTCTCATTTTTAATATAGAATTCTGGATTATGGTTCAATGGAGGTAAATTTTCAGTATGTTTGATGCTTCAACATGGTTTTTACTGTCAAATCACTGTTTGAACAAAAAGTGGAAGATGAACAACACACGAAGAGAGAAAAAAAAGGCTTTTCACTTTTTTGTATGTGTTAAGAGGCAAAGAATTTGTTGAGGTTTTTGGTCATTGCATACTTAGTAGATCATAGGCAATCCTTCTGGTATGGTTTACCTCTAGAAAGCTCGTTTGTGTATACGCACCAACTTAGGTTGGTCGAGTGGTCAGCTCACTCGTTCGCATAAACAAGTGCCGGGGGTTCAAATTCCGCCTTGTGCATGCAGCAACTCATTGGCCAGACCCTTAAATGGAGCTTAGATCCGTGACGGATTAGTTCTTAGGCTGTCGGGTTGAGAGATACCGCGTGTAACCAAAAAAATCATGTGTATACGAATTTGAATCCAGTTTTATTTGCTTTCTTTTTTATTTCGGTTTTGTATATTATCATCCATAGTTATATAATTCTTCTCTGGTTGTTTAAAGATGTTTACTTTTCTCTGTTTATGTTGGTTATTTAGCTAAATATTTTGATTTCAATTTGACTGCAGAGTTGCTAACAGTTTATGATTTGTTTGTCTGCAAGATTGGGCTGATCTTGCTGACTACAGTAATACTGGATGGGATGAAGCTTAAAAAATGGCTCGAATCTGTTTTATTGCTGCTTGTCGCCATGTTAAGCGGTGCATTAGGTAATTTATTTATTCCCTTTTTTAATTCTAAGCTTCATCTAAATGATTTATATGCTTGTGTGTTTGAAATTTTGTGCACCAAGTACTAAGGAGAATGATCTATACTGAAAGGCTCTTCAGGATTGTATTGCCTTGTTAATATGGCTTGTACTGAACAATGGTATGTGAATTCTTAATGTTGAAGTCATTTAGTTTTTCGCATGCTGGTTCTTGAAGTTGACTCCAACAATCTCACATGCACTTACCAAACACAGATCAAAGAGTCAAAGAGATGTTTCATGCTTAATTTGATAAAGCAAGGACTTCAATGTTGAGGCTCTTGCAATTTTGCTTAACGAGTTGGCAATATATTTGCCTTATAAATTTTGCAATTGATTTTGGATGACATTATTGAACAATGTAGGTGCATTTGTGGGGGTAAACATTGGCACTGATGTTTCTGATCTTCCATCTGCTGCAAATGTAGTAGCCATTCTGAAAGCGCATCAAATTGGCCATGTGCGACTATACGACGCCAATGCACACATGCTACAAGCCCTTTCAAACACAGGTATTGAAGTGATTGTTGGTGTCACCAATGAGGAGTTACTTAGGATTGGTAGATCTCCATCGGTCGCAGCGGCCTGGGTTAACAAGAATGTAGCTGCTTACATGCCATCTACTAATATCACAGCAATAGCAGTTGGCAGTCAGGTTCTTACCATAATTCCAAAGATTGCTCCTGTTCTTGTTCCTGCCATGAATTATCTTCACAAAGCTCTTATTGCTGCAAACCTTAACTTCCGTGTCAAAGTTTCGACTCCCCAATCCATGGATATTATCCCTCGGCCATTCCCACCTTCTACAGCTGCATTTAACTCTTCATGGAACTCTACAATCTATCAACTCCTTCAGTTTCTAAGGAACACAAATTCCTCTTACATGTTAAATGCCTACCCTTATTATGGATACACTAAAGGGGATGGTATTTTCCCTATTGAATATGCTCTTTTCCGGTCGCTCCCTTCAGTGAAACAAATTGTTGATCCAAATACACTTTTCCATTATAATAGTATGTTTGATGCCATGGTGGATGCTACTTATTATTCAATAGGTGCCTTCAATTTCGATAATATTCCCATTATTGTCACAGAGACTGGTTGGCCTAGTTTTGGTGGAGCAGATGAACCGGATGCTACCTCAGAGAATGCTGAGAGTTACAATACTAATTTGATTCGGCGAGTTCTCAATGATTCAGGTCCCCCTAGTCAGCCAAAGATAGCCATTAACACTTACATATATGAACTGTTTAATGAAGACAAGAGGAATGGACCGACATCGGAGAAGAATTGGGGTGTTTTTTATACTAATGGAAGTGCTGTTTATCCTTTGAGTTTTAGTGGTTCTGTTCAGAATACTGGAAATTCTTCAGCAGTTTTCTGTGTTGCCAAAGATGGTGCAGACACTGATAAACTGCAAGCTGGTCTGAACTGGGCTTGTGGACAAGGCCAAGCTAATTGCGCAGCGATTCAAGCAGGGCGGCCATGCTATCTCCCCAATAACTTGAAAAGCCATGCCTCTTATGCTTACAATGATTATTATCAGAAAATGCATAATGCTGGGGGAACTTGTGATTTTGATGGAACAGCTATGGTGACTGCTGAGGATCCTAGTAAGTCTTTGCAGCTTCTTATTTTCTATTTTAACTTCCAATCTCATTATCTTATTGGTTCTGAATTTGTCAGTGTAATATTTAATGAATTTAATTTTGATGCACTGTGTGTAAAGTAGTTTTACACGTGCATCTAATTACGTAACGTCAAATAGTAAAAATAACTACCTTTAACTACCTTTTACATTTACCGCGTGATTGGTCATCCAAAAGAACGGATGTAATTGCATGACTGCTTAAAACGCTTTACAATGTTAGTCCATCGAAATTAAACTCTTGTTTAATAAGCACCCAAGTATTTTTTGTAGATATGTTCTGATTCTTTGAAGCTCAAATTTCATTCCCACTTTCTTTCAGGTTATGGATCTTGTGTATATGCAGGAAGGTGAGAATTTGAAGAATGCGTTTATTATGAATTAGACTTTTATTTTATGTTTACATTTCCAAAATCTGATTTGAGCATTTGATACTTTGGTTATCAGTTCCAACTCGTCAGGCGGCGCTGGACGGAGTTCATCATCTACAGCAGCAATTGCACCTATGGGTTCTTTTGGAGCAAGCTCAAACCTTCAAGTTCCCATCCTTCAGTCTTTGATATCTGTTATTAGTGTCTTTTTTGCCCTAGTGTCATTATGACCTAAAGTTAAAACTCTTTGACATTTGTTTGCAGTTCAATGATTGTGGGAAGGTAGTCCCCATAAGTTTTTGCTGAGAGTTTTCTTTTGGATGTTATTTAGAAACCAAATTTTACATTTTATCTTGTATGGTGTATTTGGTGTAGTTTTGATTTATTATCTAGATAGGTAGTTTTAGCTGTGAGAATACAAACAGGAGATTTGGCTTTTTGAAGAAATCATTTGTGTGTTTAGTAAGTAGTTCTTTTTTAATCCTGATAAAATTGTGAAATAATAGGGAAAGTAAAGAAAAGAAATTTTATTGATTGTTGATTGGTTGAATTGTATTGTAGTGTTATAAACTATGAGGGTAAAATTAAATATATATAGAGCATTATCTTATGAAAGATAAAAGCGATAAAAGCAAATAAAGATAAGATAAGAACAACTAAAGATAAGATAAAGAAAAGATAAGTGATAAGATAATAAAGACTAAAATTGTAATTAAATTTATGTATTTTGTTGGGCTGAATTTGTGGGTTACGAAATTTTTTTATTGTTGTCATTGGCTAAGGTGGAAGAGTAGTTTAATAAATCCAAGGTAGCTGTTATCCAGGACTTGTAGCAAAGAAAAGTGGGTTCTGCCATAAAACCACACATGGTGGAAATAACTAATAAAGTCAGAAGTTTGTGTTACCATTTGGTAGAAAAGCTAGGGTGTTAACGACTCGAGTTGGTTCTAGTTTAAAAAAAATTAGAAATTTAATTGGTTTGAGTTGGATCAGCTAAAAGATGCTTTGTAAATGGAGTTGAACTGGTTAAATTTAGGTTGGATCGGTTCAAATATTCAAATGTCCAATCGAAAATTAATTTAGAAAAATTAAAAAAAATAGAAAAATTTTCTGTAAATATACAAGATAAAAAATAAAAAAAAGAGATAATAAGTGAATTACAAATTGTAACACATTATCAAATTTATGCTTAAATACACATCATCTAATATTCATAATTTGACGAACTTTAAATTTTAAAATTTAGCAAAAAAATCACAAAATAAACCATATAATATGAGCCAGCATTTTGAATCTTTAATCATTATAAAATAAAAAATAAATTATTATTTTACACGTACATATAATTATGTGTAACATTACATTGGTATAAATAATTACTTTTTCATTAACTGTGTGAATGATGATCTAAAAAAATAAATATAATCAAACGACTATATAAAATATTTTTTACTATAAATATATCAAAATCGAACTCAATAAACAAAAAAAAATACTTAAAATAACAAAAATTAAGATGATTATATAAAGTCAAATGAATACATTTGAACTTAAATATTTTTATAATTTACTTAAAATCTAATTTATATACAAACTTTTTAATTTTATAATTAAATTTTAAATTAATTAATTTGCATATTTTATAAAATATATATCCATCCTACTCCCATCCTACTAAAAGTTTCATATTTAGCATCACTGCATCAGTGGCACCTATACTTTGAAAAGAAAATTGTTCAAGAGTACAAACAAGAAAGCATTTTTTTTGTAACAAAGGAACCCATAATCTAGCTATATCTTGGCCAGATTCTATGCTTCATAGTAACATAATTACATCCAATTATTTTAATTTGTGCTAATATTTATAAGTAATAATTATTTTTTCTTTTTTTTTTAAAAAAAATAAACATATACATATATTTGTACCAAGCAATGAAGAAGGACCTCACATTGGTCCAGCTTGAGAGAGTTGCTTGAGGGCACTAGCAATGTTGTTCTCTGTTGCTTCACTGATTTCTGCAACATTGGAACTGCCATCTTGTACCACATCTTCTCTATGGTAGCTTCCTTGGCTTCTAAGTACTTCTTCTGAACCCTTAGTAACCACTCCTTTTATGATTATTGTCTTGTGAGTTCCGGAAATCAGTTCTTCGTAATCGGTGTCCCCAGTTTCTCCGACGACGACATACATGTTTGCAACGTTTGGTCCCCAGCGTACAAAGAGATACCTAACAATTGATTTTAGTTAAGAGTGAGTTAGTGTTAACGTGATTTATGTTTGACAAATGAACTATAATAAATAGGTAGAGGCACGTGAATAAACGAGTGTATGTTAAAAAAAATTGACAAATAAGTTCTTGATTTTTTATCTCGAACACAAATAAGTCATTGACTAATTGAAAATACAAAAACGTCTCTCATTTTTTAAAAAACGAGACATCTAAGTTTTTTGAGAGGATTTATTTGTCCTTGTATATTTTGAATGAACAGACTTAAATATCTCGTATTTTGGAAGGTGAAGGACTTATGTTTCTTCAAATTAAAAAGCCACAGAGGAATGAATATTACCTGAGTGCCTGTGCTCTGGATGCAAGAAGCGGAACAACCTGCATACACGTAGACCTCCTACAGTACATAGGATGGCAGCGTAAGCCTCGCATCCTAAGCTTCTGCCGCAAGTCATCAACTTTCCTGACCTGCAAACAGAATCCGCGACTTTTAGATGAGTATGGAAAGACTATATCATTTGAACTATAACTCGTTGGTGAAATACCTCCTTACTACCAATATACAAAATCTCATTTACCTTACTAGGATCCTTTATTTTATACGAGATACAATGGGAATTGCTTGATTTCAACTCTTCCACAATAGGACTTGAAGAAGACTTTTTCCCTTCAACTTCAGATGTATTCATAAGCTTGGAAATGGTGTTTTTCAGACCCTCATAACCCCAACGATAGTCGATATGGGCACAATAATCCATATCAGGCACAAGCTTTCCATCTTCTGTAGGAGTACAAGGGTAGTAAACTTCACTTCCACTGCTGCAAATTAAAGCATCAAAATCCTTTGCTTGAATATTCCCGGATTTAAGGAAATCAACTGCTTCCGACATAGGCATCGCCGTAGACAGAACAAATCCAGATATTTTTGCATTATGAGGGTCTAGTTGAGCAGCTTTCATAATACTTTGCACAATTTTAATCATGTTCTTGTCTGGGAGTCCAGTACTTTTATAAGAATCAAGTGCTATCACAATCAACATGCGACGCCTCCTAAGTAGAGGATATTTTCCAACAGCATTGTCCTGAAGTTTATTTCCACCATCATTGTCATTAGAACCATGGTCTAACTTCTTCATCCTGCTCATAAGCACCCTCTTCACTTGGTCTTGCATGTCATGTCCTCCGCTAAATCCAGCCAAGTCGCCATCGATTGACAGCCTAAGGGACATGTCCTGCACATCCTTAAGCGAGTCGTTGAAAGACTCCTCGGCCGGTATGTCATCCCCTGGAGTGCTAGTCTGCCATTGTGGATGCCTCATCCGGCAGGCTGCCACTCTAGTCAAATAAGTACGACAATGTTCCGGCCATGAGAAAAGGTGTATGTTCTTCAAGCCGTTTTTTCTGCACTCTTGCCACATGCTTTTATCTGACAACAACTTGAGAAGTGCATTAGCAATTGCTTGCTGATCGTGAGGATCCACAAGCAAACCGTTGTTCAGAGCCTGACATATCATAAGTAAACATAACAGGTAAGAGAAATTTTTTAGTCTAAAGCCTTTATGACAAGATATCTATTGTAGAATTATTTCATCTAAGAAAGAACTCAATAGCTTAGTTGTTGTGTTTTCATTCTTCTTCTTGTTGCATCTGAGAAATAGCTCACAATGAACTAGCAAAGATAATTCTTTGTTTACCCGATGAATGTCAACCGGTCCGCCATTTTTAGTGGCCACCATCGGAAGACCATGAGCTGCAGCCTGCACGATGTTTAGGGGAATAAAATTGATTAATTGAGCATTAAAGTTGTTAGAAACAAGAGACTAAACTGGAGGAAGGATTTGTGTATTATTGAGTGTATCAAGTTATCTATTCAAGTCGTATAGAATGATACAATATAAAAGGATATTTATAGGTACTAATAGAATCGTAATAATAAAGACGTAATCTCCTATAATAAATATTCAAATATACTAAATAATACTAATTGATCCTAATTGATCCTAATTATATTCTAACAAAAATGAGAACAATACTGCCAAAGAATTTGATTAATTAAATCCTACCTCAATCAAAGTAAGACCAAAAGGCTCCACTAAAGCAGGATTGATGAAAACTCCCTGAGTGAAATTCCGGATAATTAGCAATTGATAATTGTGAATAGATAAGAAGTAAATGCTACATAACTGGGACATACCCTTGTTTTCGCAGCAAATCGGTATATCTCTGGAACATCAGCTTGCTTGTGATGTTTGGGATATGCAACTTGACCATATAGATCATACTTATCAATGATTTTCAACACTGTTGTGAGCACACTGGCATTCCCAGAAGACATCTCATCTATGTCATCCCTGTTACCCATGATGAGAGTCTGTTTCGAAACACATTAGTCCTTTTTCAGGTACATAACCATAATCTCCACTGAAGACAGACATTTTAAGTGAAGTTAACTTACAAGATTAGCTAGTTCTCTTAAGGGACGGCTCTCGCCAAAGGCTTTCAAAAGAGTGATGATGTTCTTCTTCGGATCCGGCCTCGATAAGGCCAAGATCATAGGTTTGTGAGGATTGGTAAAGAAACGCATCACCTGTGCAAAGCTGTCAGTTGCAAACTAATGTGTAATATTTTGTGGACAGAAAGTTACTCACTTCTGACCAAATTGGAGGCATTGTTTTCGGCGAATTGCCTTCGGAACTACTAGTAAGCTGAGCAAGATCCCCATCAACTTCAGGGCCATCTTCTTGAGTCACAACATTGCTGAAGTCCATTCCGGGTGGGATAACCTGAGAAAGTTTGAGCCACAAGATTCAAAAGCTAAAGTAACAAAGTGTAACATCAATTCAATTAACATATTACCGCCATCCTTGGCATGAATCGACCATGACAGTCGACGCCACGTCTTGCACGAGCACGCAATACTTTCTCAAGCTTTACATCAAATCCATCATAAAGTCCCCACTGTTCCTCAATTTCCTGTTTTGTGCTGGTGATGACAAGTTCAGCAGCATCTAAGGAAAGTTCTTCTGCTTCAATCCTCCTCATCATCTTGTATGTTGAATTGATATCCTCCATTGATTGGCGATGCTTAAGAAGCTGTTCGAGCTTGTTTCTTCCAAGTGAATGACCTGTCAAGACCATAGGCACATTCAAGGCACCTGAAAGAAGAGCAGCACTATCTCCAGCATCAGCATAATGTCCATGAATTACATATGGCCAAACAGGTTGGCCTCCACCAATTTGTTCACTCAATACTTTTGACATGTTGAGAATGTGAGCCAATGCTCCATCCACAAATTCTCGAATATAAGGCCAAAGAAGTTCTTTGCGAAGATACTTCTCGCGTGGACCAAAAGGTATTCTAATTATATAAGCACCACTGCTCTCCCCAACACAATCATCATCATCTTGCCCTGCAGTTAGCATTTCTGTAGGCTCTCCATAGCTCCAATCGATTTCAGGCGACGAGATTTGGCGCGTAAACAGATCAACTCTGTACACTCCAGGCATTTTCGCAAGCGCACGAGCAAGTTCTACCACATATTTAATCTGCCATCACATTGATTAATCATTAATCACCCATAAACAGGTTCAGTTTTGACATGAGAGAATGTGAGTATTTAAATTACCTGTCCACCAGTATCAGAATCTCGACCAAGTTCCATGTTTTCTCCACGAACCAATCCATGCAAACTGTGGAACAGAGTGAACTATTATTTTCCAGCATATATTTATGAAGAGAAGAGTGTAGGGGCCAGCAATTTTTGTAATTTGTAGCCATCAAGTAGCCATTAATGATGTTTTTAATGGAGTGAGATTTCATCCAATAGTGTAGGATTACTCACTTTTGTTTTGCTAGTTACATGCTGACCAGAATTTAATAAAGTTGCTGGCCCCCTAGACTTTTCTTTATAAAGATGCCAAATTAAAAGGACTCTGCACACTTGTGATGATACCTTATGAGGACAATATATAGCTTCTTTTCTTTTTTGTCATCAGACCATACTTCCAAGCTAGAAACCTGGCGCTGAAAAGTTTTCTTTGAGGTCTCATTACTCTGCACCATCTCCATAAGAATGTCGCCCTTTTCCATTTCCGACAAGTCCTCCGACATATCCTCAGCTGCATCCCTGCGGCCTTGTTCCCGCTCTAACCTTCGTTGCGTCTGCCTCTGCCCTTCCTCCCATTCCAACTGCACAAACCATCCAAGTCGATTTGGAATTGGAACATAAACATAAAAAGAAATAGCTAATAAGTAACTGATTACATTTTCCATATTTTCTAACAAAATAATCAATGATGGAACAATATTGTAAAATGGTTTTACACGCACTGTGTGAATGATCCTCCAAAAGAACGGATGTGATTGCATCAAAATTAAACTCAACGAAATATATCCTGTATATGAGAAAGCAATGCAGAGGGATGGAAGAGAAGAGAGAGAGAGAGAGAGAGAGACCTGCTTCTTCTTGCGAGTAAGATGCCATATGCGCCAGCACATATTCTCAAGCCTAGAGCTTCTCTCCCTTGTGTTCCTGGTTGCAACAACCTTGATCCAAGTGCGGTAAAGATCAGACTCGTCCACACTTGCAACAACCTCTTCAACAAAGTACTTTGTCGGATTGAAGTGGCCTCCATCTTTGAGAGTAACAGGCGCTGGCTTCTGTTCCTCGATGTTGGATGCCCCTGTCGACAGTATTGCCTCCAGGTACCCATTTATCCATTCATTTCCAGCCATTTTCTTTTTCTGTTTGTTTTTCTTGTGTTTGTTTTTCTATGTTGCGTAGTGCACGTGCATGGCTTGGTTGTATGAAGTGAAAGAAGAACAAGTGTTTGTTACTTGTCTGGAAGAACGTAGAAGGAGGGGTGTGTGTGCTTTTGGAAGAGTTCAAAGATGAAAGGAAAAGAAGGATGTGTTGGTTATGTTGAATTCAAATAACAGAAACAAGAGTGGAGGAGAAGGAGATGGCAAAGGCAAGACAACCACATGGCATGGAATGGTGGGTCACCGATGTGGACACGTGTACACATCAAACACAATAGCAGATTCGTTCACTGTTTCTTACATTAACTAATACTATAATAAAACGTTAAATTAATAATAGTATATAATAAATATTAAAAATAACTATGTTTTGTAGAATTAAATTAAATATATATAAATTAAAGTTAAATTTAAAAAATATTTTATTTAAAATAATTTGTAGTATAAAAGATTTAAATATTAGAATTATAAAAAATAATATTTTTATTTAGTAGTTTGATTTTTATATTTATTTTAGTTTATGGATTTAGTCTTCTTATACGATGTTTGTTCTCTTTTTTTATTAGTTATTGTTAGAATTGTTACTTTTTTCTTTTTGTCAAGATTCTTGTAAAAGTATATTCTTTAAGAATTGTTGAGTTGTATGTACTTTTTATTTTATTATTTATTCCATCTTTGCATGTATGTTTTTCTTTGAAAATGTATTTTGAATTTGTATATTTTTTTTACATTAACTAATATACACATGAAATTATTATGAAGGTCCATAATATTTTAGTTATTATTTAATTATTAATTTAATTTTTTTAATAATTTAATAACATATTTTATTTATTTTTTAAATATTAATAATAAAAAATAATAAATTTTATTAATTTTTTATTATTTTTCTAATAATTATCAAAGATTTAAATAGAATAACAGACTAACTGACTTTTTGAATAAATGACCAATCCTATTATGTAAGCGATATTTAAAATGAGTTAAATAACAGATATAGTTTTATAAATATATAAGAATTAATTTAATAAACAAATTTTGTTATAGGTATAGTCTTTTTGTTACTTAAATTCTCTCTACTTTTGTAAGAGTTGGTATTTATAGGGACGGAGCAGATAAATTAGTATGAAAACATGGACGGTGTTGGACATTATGTTGTGAAATCTTATTTATTTGCAGGTATTTTACTAATTTTTTATATTTTTAATTTTAAAATTTAAAAAATTTAGAAGTAGTGGGAATTTTTTTTTATAATAGACTTCTTATTTTAAAATTAGTTGGCTCTATTGATTATATTTTTAATTAATTTTTTAGGATAGTGTTTGTTTTGAGGTATTGGATAGAGACTAAAAGACTGAAATTTAGTATTATATTTGTTAATAAAAAAACTGGTATTAAAATTTTAGTATTTCAGTATTTCTAAAAAGTGGAGATATAAGAGGATTGAAATATTTTGGAGCAGAGACTCAAACTTTAATAACATTTTATACCTAAAATATTCTCATTCCAATTAATTAATTCTAACTTTACTTTTTGTACAAATTAAATTAGGATTTCATTATTATTTTAATCTATGTCTTCCACTTTATACCAAATACAATACTGAGACTTATTTCACTCTTTGTCTCGTAATCTCAATCTCTCCATCTCTCTTCCAAAGGGTATCTAGCATAACCGTTTCCCACGGGCTTTATGAGAAAGCGGGTGAAACTTTTGACTTGGTTTGTAATTTTAATTAGAAAGGCTGAACAAGAGCGATAAATTGACCAGATGTGTTAATCAATCTTTATCAAGGTGTGGATTGTGTGGTATGATTGCAAACTGTCCATCAGTTAATTAGTTTTCACTTGTGACACATCTTGGACGTTTGGAGTGAGATTTTGTGCTTGAATGGGTTGTAATGAACATGGCCGAGTAATTGTAGAGAGTGTTTTGAATCATGGTCAATTCGTGTTCTACCTAGGAGAGCCAAATAGAGTTGGATAATTTTGGTTTTTTGCTGTGGTTTGGTGTGTTTGGAGGACATAAAATAATGTAGTGTTCAATAATGGCGTTGCTAATGTGGAGGATATCTCTCCTTCGGTGAAGCACTATAAAAAAATGTGGTTAAAGGAGAGGGAGACAAAAAATTAGTTGCTGTAGGGGAGGAGAAAATTTTGTCTTGAAGAGGCGACCATAAAGGAGTTGCAGCCAGTTGTTTATTTCTTTTTTATGCTTGTGTTAGTCTGCATTTTTATGTCTGTTCTGGTTCATGGGTGCTTGAAAAGTTGTTGTTCATAACTTCATGTGTATTAGTGATGTTGTATTATGCTTGGAATCTTTATGATGCTTGTTGTGGTGTCTTTAAATTGTTTATGATCTTTGTGCTGAGTGTTGATTGTGTTGTATCATATATGACCTTCACTCATGCAGTAGGATCTAGTGAGTGCATTGTTATCAAAAGATAATAATAATAATAATAATAATAATAATAATAATAAGGAGAAGAAGAGAGAAAGACAAATAGGTTCTTAACTTTTTGCCCCACAAATATTTTCGTCATCAAAGATTGAAAAATACATTTAAGTCTCTGACCTCTTAAAAAATTGGACCTCCATTAAATAGGATCCATTAAATCCAACGAAAAAATTTGAACTGGTTCCGTTGAACTGATCTGGCTGTTATAGTTTCCTACGTGGAGGTAGAGTTTTCAAAACGGGGACAAATTAGTCCCCTCCTTTAAAATGATCCTGTTTGGTGAGTACCCTTCCCTTAAAGATCCTCTGGTCCTGCGTTTGCTCTTCTATGCTGCTACTGCTCGTGTGCTGTCCTACTGCTCGTGTGTTGTCCTGCTCGTCGGTGAAGGGGTTTTTCTCATGTTCGTTAGGGTTTTTGTTTTTGTTCTTCTTTTTGTCGAAACTTGCTTTCCCCCCTCCAATGGTGGATTTGGCACCAACACCGCCACAGGCAGTGGTCAAATTCAATCCAATAGCATTACATAAGAAAATTTCTCACTCTCACTTTTTATTTTCGATACCATTGGCACAACAACAAAGTTAGAGGAACAATTGTCGCTCTCGGAAAATGCTTCTTCGTCACCAGTCCCCTATAAATCATTATCATCTAATTCCTAATTTGACTTATCATTCAATTACAGGGTGTTGGAAAAAATACTCTTATAATCCAAGTCTTCGAGTCCCTTAAAACTTTCCATCTAAATCTCGAGCTTCAAGGCTTCAATACTCATAAACTACCCAAATTCTTCTTCGCTTTTATGAATTCATGTCATGGTTATCAAAATCATGTAATTGTTTCTTTTTTTTGCAGATGAAGTTAGAAGCTCAAATGAAAATGTTGGTTTTAAAGTTGTCACTCTTGATGGTCGCATATGCCCACTTGTCTCTACCATTATCTCAACGTACCACCCACCTTTCTTCTTTTTAGGATGGTGCTTGAGTGTATTCATTTTTCATTCTTTGAGCTTGGAAAACTGAAAATTTGTAACAATAAAGAGCAAGAGCATAGGTGGGGGATGGTTGTGGAAGTTGCAACAGTATATGGTGGCGATGGGAAGGGACGAGCCTTTGAAGTAGAGGGGTACTATTCAAAACGATGTCGTTTTGAAGGAGGGGGCACTAATTTGTACCGTTTTGAAAACTCTCCCTCAACGTAGGATCAGTCTAACAGAAGTCACGTCATACTTTTCTATTGAGTTTGACGGATCTTATTCAATGGAGGGACTTAAATGTCTAATTTTTTAAAAGGTCAGGAACTAAAATGCATTTTTCAATCTTCAAAGACAAAAATGTCCGCGGAATAAAAAATCTGGGACCTATTTGTTCTTTTCTCTAATAATAATAATAAGAGGTAAATACTAAATCGGTATCCAAAAGATTCTAACGCCGACAAAATAGTCCCTGACTTTTGTTATTGACAAAATAATCCCCAAAAAATTTTAAAATTCGACAAAATCACCTCTAACATGAAAAGTTGATGTCACAGTGAACGAAAAATGCTCGGAAGAGAGCTCCGGCGACGTTAAAACTGTAAGAACCACGATTAATTAACCGATTAATTAAATAATTAAATGGTCCAAAATAGATTATAAAAATTTAGAATATTAATTAGGAAATTTAAATATGATTTTTGGACTCAATAGATTTTTTGAGTCAGAAAATATAATTTTCTACGAAAAATTGCATAGAAACGCGAGCTGGTAAATTAACTGGCAATACCGGCTTAAATCTATATGGTACTGTGCGAGAATAATTAAAAACAGTAGAAAACCTCAGGAAAACATTTAAAATTAAAAACCGGTCACTAATTTTAAATGTTTGGCCTAAAATTAAGTCAAACGGACTAAAAACGCTAACGAGTTGGACCGAACTCAAGTTGAGTCCAAGCCCAACATATATAAGCACTCAAAGGCACCCATTTCAGCTCACTAAATACATTCAAGAGAGGGAGAGCTGCTGAAGTGAGAAGAGAGTAAGGGTTTTCATTATCACTATTCACTTCCAACTTCCTAAGCTCATAACTTGAGCTATGAAGTTCCGATCGTCGTACCGTTTGCGGCCATGCGATCGCCACAAAGAGCTCTATAAAACTCACCCAAGAAACTGGTAACAAAATCTAGATTTTCCTTTCAGCATTCCCTTCCATAAATTCAAAAATTTAGTGCTTGAGGTTTTGAGATTTTGATGTTTTAATGTGTTTATAATCAATCTAACTTGAGAAAAGTATTAGGTTCTAATCCTATGATCATTGGAGAAGGTAAGAGCCCTAAACTTTATATGAATTCTTGAGATTTTGAGTTTAGGGGTTAATCGTAGTGATATATGTGGTTTAGATTAAATATTATTGATGAAAAACCAAATTAGGGGTTGAACTTGTGGAATTGGAGCTCAAGGGAGCTAACTCTTGTGATCGGAAGCTTGTTGGGCACATATTTGGTGTTTTGCACATATTAGGAATTGACTAAGGTATGATTTCGGTTTTCTCTATGTAATATATAATATTTTTGGACACTTAGACTAGTGACCTATAAGATAGGCTTGGATTGAATTGATTGTTGGATTTGATAATATATGATGGTGTTGTTGATTTAATGAATTATGATATTGCACTTTGATATTATTATTCATTATTGGAATGAGGCATGAACTTGATGATTTGGAGTGTTTATAGGGAATTTTGATGCTTAATGATGTTGGTGAAAGTTGAGGATAGTGGAATGATGCATTGAGTGAGAATTTGTGGATAAAATGTGTGAAATTGTATGTTGGTATGATAAGGAATGACATAGAAGGTGCATGAATAATATTTAGTCAATTTGAAACTGTTTTGGGTGTATGATATTTGGTTTTGATTGGGTTTTGGTTGTGATTTGTGAATTTTGGAAAGTTGAGAACCTTGTTGTTTTTTGTAAAAACTAGTTTTTGGTGAACTTTGACGAATCATAACTTGATTTCCAAAGTTTGAAACTAAATAAAATTTAGGTTGCTTTGAGAGATTTAAATTGATATAAAATTTGAAGAAAATAGATTTTTATAGAGGAAGTTATGATTGTTTAAAGTTTGGTGCCAAAAAACTGAATTTTATAACATTTGAAATTTTTCTAAGCCTGGTGTGGGCTGCGTACGCGACAGGGGGAACGCGACGCGACCAACCCATTCGGGTTGGGTGACTCGCATACGCGAGCACTGCCTGCGTACGCAAGCTAACAGATTTTCAACCCTTGCGTACGCAACACAGTGCACGCAACGTGACCAAACCATTCGGGTTTGGCCACTCGCGTACGCGAGGCACTGCATGCGTACACGAGCTATCAAAATTGCAACCTTGCGTACGCGAACTTTAACACGCGATATGAGTAACCCATTCAGGTTGGGACACTCGCGTACGCGAGCAGGGGGTTGCGTATGCGACCACCCCTTTTTCAACAGCATGCGTACGCAAGGCAGGGGCTTGCGTATGCGAGACCCCTGTTTGGCTGAAAAATAATTTTCTTTGTTTTTAAGGATTCTCCAAACTTTCAAAACTTCTCCAAGATGCAGTTTAAAGGTAATATTTTGTAGTTAGGCTTAAAGACCTATAGAAGAGAATTAGTGACTTAATTAGATGAATTTTTCATGAATTTAGAAAACAAAAACTTAGGTTTCTGAAGTACTGATGGCAAATTTGGTTGAGTGAGAAGGCGGGGTATTGTATTGATGATTACTGATACGAGTTGTAGAAGTGGTGAACTACTGATTACTGAATAAAATAATTTCTGAAAACCCCTGATGTAATATTTTTTATTGAGATTGTTGAGACGATATGCGCCTGGCAAGGATGGTGGTTAATCCTGCTTGTCGAGGTCATGGTGGCGACGTAAGGACGGTGGTTAATCCCGCTTACGTTGAGATGTGAGGTCTGAGGCAGAGTATCCCGCTTGTAAAACCCGTAAAATTAGTAAATAATTAGCTAATAAATTAATTATTAATAAAAAAATTAGAAAATGAGATTTTATAGTTTAATGAGGTACAGCTAATTAAAATAAGAATTTTAACACTAATTTTAAAGAATTTGGCCTAAGATTGGGCCGAACAAACCAAACCGGTTAGACCAGGTCCAAACCAGGCCTAAGGCCCAACATATATAACACTTCACTTCAGCCAATTTTCCATTCATTACTCCATTTCCAGCGCTGAGAAGAGAGATTGAAGAAGCCACCAAAACCTAACCCTTTTTCGATTTTCAATTCATAGTAACTTTCAATCCGGAATTTTGATCACCGCACCGTATGCGGTCACACGACCGCAGCGTCGAGCACTACAAAGCCAGTCCTTGATTAGGTATGGAACCCACTTCTTAATTTCAGAACTCTCCTCCCCAAATTTCAAAATTCAATGAGTATCTATGTTGAATTTTGTTTAATTTTGGTGTTTAGGTTCGAATTGACTTACGGGTGTTGTCGGGTTTAGCTCTTGGAGCGGAGGGTTAGGTAAGCACCCTCAAAACCTTTTTGAAATATTGATTTAGTGGGTTTTACATTGATTGTGATGATAATTGTGTTGTTAGATTAAAATTAGTTGTTGATTGGAGTCGATTTGAGAATTTGCAAGCTTTTGATCAAGCCTTGGAGGCTGGGTTTTGCTTGGAAAGGAGCTGGGATTTCAAAGCTTGGTGTGTGGTATATAAGAGAGGTGTTCCGGATTTACTGGAGAATCGGTCAATGTATGATTTTGGTTTCTCGTAATTAAAATGTAATGTCTTGTGAAAATATAGAATAGATAACCATAAGATAGGTTGAAACATGTATGCATGATTTTGGTTGTTAGGAATTGGAAGATGAGAATGTTGAGAACTAACCTTGAGTGTGTGTTGAACAATGATAACCATGATGTTATGATAATGATATTGATTGTGATGTATTTTATAGCATATTGAGTTAGATTGAATGTGGATTGGCTAAGTGGTTGTCATTTGGTACGAGAATGAATTATTGTGTGGAAGTCACCGTACTTATAAAATTGGTATATTGTGTAATGTTGGGGCTTGGATTGATGTGGTTTAGTAAGATTTAAAAGGGATGGAATTGAAGTGTTGTGAAAATTGAGGTTTAGAAATCTTGTGAAAATTTTGTGAAAAGTTTATTTTTGGCCAAACTTCAGTGAGTCATAACTCGGCTTCCGAATTCTCAAATTGTTTCAAACTTATTTCATATGGAAATTGGGTTCGTGAAGTTTATGCCGTTCGAAGAACGAATGAAAAATGTTTAAAAACAAAAAAGTTATGTGCGTTGAAAATTTGGAGTGTAAAGTTGAAAATTCTGCAGCATTCGGCATTTTTGCTGTTCTGCATAACTTGCGTACGCAACCACTGCACGCGACGCGACCAACTTATTCGGGTTGGGAATCTCACATACACGAGCAGGGGGCGTACACGAGCATAGAAAATTATACACCCACGCATACGTGTGGCTCACGCGTACGCGTGCCCTTTCAAAAATGCACTCCCACGTGTACACGTGACTCCTGTTTCAGCAAACATAAATTTTGTGTTTTAAAATATAATTTTGGACATCTAAACCTCTATTTTCACTCTTTTATCCCCTAAATCTTAGTTGTATATTGAGAAGTGAGAAGAAGATAAGGAGGAATAGTAACTTGGAGATGAAGAAAATTAGAGAAGTGGTAAAGTATGAATGAGAAGTGTGTAAATGTGATATGTATATGAAGAATCTGGCCTTAGTGAATGATTTTAAATGATTGTAAAAGGGATGTGAATAAATGAGTTATAATGAATTTGAGAATGGATTTGTTTTGAGCTTGACTTGGCAAGGTCTGTGATGGTTTACCACTTGTCCAGTGTCGAGATATTTTATGGGGTTTCTAGTGGTGTATCGCCCACATGTTTTAAATGAAAATGCTTTGTGAGGTTTGTGGTGGTTTACCGCCCACATGTGTATGTTGTTTTTCCAATTGAAGATCTTGCGAGGTTCGTGGTGGTGCACCGCTCGCAATGGTGGGGTTTGTGGTGGTATACTGCTTGCCAGGTGAGGTTTGTGGTGGTGTAAAGCTCGCCGGTTTTCAAGAGGATGATATCCGAATTAGCTACCGGATGTGTCGGGTTCTGGCAAAGTAACCAACACGTGGGCTCACATCCAGTAGGAGAGGCATGCATCATATGCATTTATGTGACTTATTTGGTTTCGCACTACTTGGATTTGCTTACTTGAATATCTATGCTTATTTGCTATAATTGCTATATTTGGATATCTACTTGTGCTTGTCTTCTGCTTTGTCTGTTTGTGCATCGGTGTTTCGGAGGATTGGAGAAAAGGGATGATGAACTTAGGAGTTAAGTTAGGAATCCTTAGATACCTCACCCTGTTTATGGTTTAAAATGTTATTTTTAAGTTTGAATCTATTGTCGAAAGTTCTAAGATTGCCTTTGGCTTTCCCGGAACCTTATATATTAGTTATGTGGGAACCGTTACCATGTTGAGAACCTCCAGTTCTCATCCCATACATATTTTGTGGTTTTCAGATGCAGGACGCGTGGCACCTCGTTGAGGCATACTGGAAGCTCTTATAGCGAAGATCCTTGTCTTTGGGGCTTTAGTTTAGATATATGTATATATGTAGATACTTTTATCTCCACTTTTTATGTATTTAATGTATTAACTTCATCTTAGAGGTTATTTTGGAGAAATAGGTTCTGTAATTTTGTATTTTGGGTTATTTTGGGTTCTCTTATATATATGTTATATACTTATGTGCTCAAATCGGTTTATCTTTGCGAGTTGAGTCTTGAACTTTGATATTTGTACCTTGGAGCTCTCTTTCGATTATATCCATGTTAGCTTCTCTTATTTTTTCTGTTTATCGTTTACGTAGTATGAGTGTTGCGCTTCTCGTTTTTGCCATTTTCGATTTCTAACTTTTTTCAAAGGCTCCTAGAATAAATCTTCTTTAACTATATTATATATATAAGTTTTATTTTAGAGGTCGTAGCGCCTCGCCACCTCTGCTTTACATCCTAGGTGTAAAGCTCTGTGTGGTATAGGGTGTTATACCGCTCACATCCTTTCGGATCCCATGAGTGTGCCCGACACTATAGCCGTGGGGGGTTTCCGTATCTATGTTCGTGATCGAAAGGCGACATCTCCATGGAGATGTGTCGGGTTGGCAGTTGAACCGACAATGTGATATCACAACCAAATAGGACAGGTATTCATCATGTGCATATTCTATTTGTTTGTTTGCTTTTCCGACTTGTATTGTTTGCCTAAGTGTTTAACATGCCTAAATACTTATTGAATTACTTGATATACATGCTTATACTTGTGCTTTACTTGCATTGTTATTATCTGTGTATTTTACTAAGATTGAAGAGGTTCGGAAGGAGATGACGATGGATCGCATGGCGGTTAGGCTGGCGAAGGCTGTGGAACAGCAGAGAATCGTTAGATTAGAAATCCACTAAGTTAGATTACCATTTTTCGTTGTGATTTTAAAGTTAACGTTTTAAATTTACTTAAGGTTTAAGCTTGAATCTTGTGACGGATATGAAGTTCTAGGATTTTCTCTAGCATCCTGGAATCTCATATCTTACATCATTGGGTACTATTACCATACTGAGAACCTTCAGTTCTCATACCATATTCTATTGTTATTTTTCAGATGTAGATCGCAACCCACCTCGGTGAGTTGCTTGATGGTGACAAAGCGAAGGATCCTTGCTATGTTTTGGAAGTCTTGGTTTATTTTGTGTAGATCTCTCATTTTTGTATTTATCTATGCCTTAGAGGCTTACTTTGAGAGAAATATTGTATAAGATGTTTTACTTTCAAAAACTCTGTATTGTCTGTATATAACTAGCCGGCTTAAACTCCGCGAGCTGTGGCTAGATCTTTTACTATTATGCTCTTATATATCTATATATGTCTTGATATATATATATGTACATCTTGTGCCTTAAGTTTGTAGCTTCGTGTGAACGCTCTGTGCTTTTTAAACTCTGTTTTTTAGCTTATTTCTTCATCGAGCTTCTAGAATTATTAATCCTTCTATATATATTTATGTATAAGCCTTAGATTTGTCGTGACCTTTGATTAACCTTGGCTTTAGCTTAATCCTTCATCGGGCTTCTAGAATATATTATTTCCTTCTATATAAATATGTACTAGCTTTAGAATTGTCGTAACCTTTGATTAACATTTGCTTTATGATGCGAGGTAAGGCTTAGGATAATTAGGGTGTTATAAAAACCACCACCAATCCCTCCTCCTCCTCCTCCTCCTCCTCCTCCTTCGGCGCCGGCGAGGGAGGCAGGACGCATGCGACGGCGACGCAAGAGAGTACGACCCACTGTGACGTAATGGAGGAGGGCAACACGTTTTCTCATGGCCGCTGCTTCACTTTCCATTCTCTATTCTCCTCTCGCATCAACTGTTGTGCGCCATCTCCACCACCACCAACTATATCTCTAAACCCTCTTCTTTCCCTCTCTTCCACAACAAAACCCTCTCTAAACCCACCACCACCACCACAACACGTATCACTGGCTCCGACAACCACAACTCTCCAATTCCCAAGTCATAACAGTACCAACACTTGTCTCTCTTCTCCTTTTTCGATGACATATCTAATATATAAAACAACACATAAAATTCTAAACAACAACACTAAAATATCTTCACTCTAATACCGACATTTTTAACTGAATGATGTGATAGAACTAAGAATTTATTTCATAAAGACTTGAGTTGCAGATTTACAAATTTTGATAAAAAAAAATAAGTGAAAAAATCTATAGATAATACAATTAAATTAACAAGAACAAGTGCAAAAATTTGAAAGAGAATAAACAATGTTATTTATGTATAAGAAGAAGTCGACGATGACAATGATAACAATGATGATGATGATGATGATAGAGGAGGAGGAAGAAAAAAAAGGAAAAAAAAGAAATTCAAATTAGAAAAGAAGGAGGAGTAGGAAGAGGAGAAGGAGATGGAGATGGTGGTAGTAGTGATAACGATTATGATAATAAAAGAGAAAGTTAAAAAAAAAGAAAAAAAAACAAGAAGAGTCGGAATAAGAGGTGTAAAGAGAAGGAAAAAGAAAAGTGCACACACTTTAATGTAATAAATTATTATAACAATTTAATTGAATTTGATTAAATATTTTAGTTGATGGTAAAACTTTATTCTTTAGTTAATTATTAGTCTATAAAGGTTGATTCTTCAAAAAGAAATAAACTTTTAGAAAATAATCAGGCATCACTGTAATAATTAAATTTAATATATTAGAATAATTAAATGTTTTTACAGTAATATTACATAATTTGTTTTAATAAAACTAAAAAATATTTTTATATAGTAACTAATTTTTAGTATTTGTATAATATAATTGTTATTATTTATTCTGATTGGACTACCAATATTGATCTAATTATGAAGGAATTAACTTGATTTGATCTAACTAAAGTTTCATATGAGGTTTTCGCATGAAAATTTTTTCCATTTTCAAGACTTTATATATAGACTAATAGGATAAGATGATAAATAAATCCTTAAAAATTTTATAACAGATTTATCTGTTTCTAAAGAACATAAAATACCAAGTAAGCTTTTGATAAAAAAACATACCATGAAAAATATTTGTGATAATGAACTAATAACTCTATAAGAAAAACATACCAAGAAATCATTGAAAAATTGAAAAGCTAAACTTATAAGTTCTTAAAATTTTATATATACATGTTTCATAATTGTGTCAAGAATATATTGTTGGAATTCCGAGAGCTCTAACTCTACTAGGATCATCTATATTAAATTATTAAAAAAAATCTAAAAGTGAAAGCATACTTGAATATATAAACACAATTATTAAAAATCTTAATTCTCAATCTTGATTTGTTGTTATTAATAGTCATATATGTCATATGTGATTCTTTGATTTTTTTAATTAAATTCTACCAAAAACCAAAATCCTTAAAATCTATTTTTAATTTAATAAAATTCTACATGTAAGCAAAATACTTAACCAAATCTAATCAAGTTATTATAACAACCTTTTAAATTACGCGTTTCTTTCTCCTTTTCCTTCTCCTTCTTCATTTCCTTCTCGAGTTCTCGTTTTCTTCTTTTTCTCCAATTTCGCACACGCAGGTTCTTCTTCTTCCCCTCTTCTTCTTCTTTCTCAATGTTGCGTCTTCTTCTTTTTATTCTTTAAGTAATTTTTTAACTGTTTGTTCAAATATGAATTAAATTACTAATAAATCAGAAGTAGGAACTTAAAATAGTTCAACAGAAACAGATTATAGTGTTCAAAACAATGAATGATTCAAGTCCAAATCAGTTGAATGAGAGCGATTTGAATTTTTCTTCTAAATCGAATCAAGTGGATGAGGTTTATATTATTCAATTTTGAATTGAATGGAATGGAATGCAATCACTAAATCCAATTGTTTATGAACACAATTTTCGGTTCATTTAGTATTATATCACGGTTTCATTTTGATAATATTTTCAGTTCATTCGAGACACAGGTGTTTCTGAATTCGAATTTATATAATGGATAATTTTCGATTCATTTGGTATTATACAATGATTTCGTTTTGATAATATTTTCGGTTCTAAAATTATTTAATGATATCACTATAGAGAAAGATAGCGAAAAGGAAAAGAAGAAGAAGAAGAAAACACCGCATCACAAAAGAAGAAGAAGACGTGTACGAATTTAAAAGGAAGAGGAGGAGGAAGAAACAGATAAGAAAAAGGAGAAGACGAAAATGAAAAAGTTGTGTTATTGAAATGTGCGTGTGATACAGACTGGTGTGTTGAAAGTGATTTTTATCGAGTCTAGACCAACTTGATTAGAGTTAGTTATAAAAAATATTTAAATGTGTAAGTGGACTGTCTTTAATTAGTTATTTATTCTCGTTAAACCATTGAAATTCAAGTAAAATAGAATTGTAACCGATTTTATCCTCACTAATTAAATTGAGTTATTTTTTTATATTTATTAAATATACTAAGAAAGTAAAAAATTTTAATACCTATAAATCCATCACTGTAATTTTTGCGAACTCACTTTATATTATTTTTTTTCTCAAAAACTTATTTAATATTTTATTTGAACACCTGCATATACATCTTTTGTAAAATTTGATTATTTTATACATATTCAAAAGGTGAAAAAGAGTAATTGAATGGAACCAACAATCATTAAATGGTTAAATGTCTAGTTGTCATTCTCTTGTAATGTATTTGATGCAAAAGTTTGTGGCAAGTGAAGCATCATCCTCATCCCACAAGTGTTAGACCACCATCAACCAAACTTTATCTCATCTTTCTTTTCCTAAAATATTTTGAAGTTTGAACCCTCTAAACTTGATTGTATTGAGGTTCTGAACCAGAAAATTTTGCTAGTTCTAAATTATAGTGATCTGATCTCATGGGCACATGCTGCCTTCAGCAAGCAGCCAAAGAAAACCTAACCATAAGAATCAGGGATTTCGTCATTTGCCCATTTTGCAAATGCAGACAGATTGTCGTTTTTTGTCATTTCAAGTCCTTCAGATATCTACGCATTTTCAGGATTATTCATTCTAAGATTCCAATTCTCTTTCGTTTTCCTTCTATCTACTACTTCCTTTCAAAATTTACGAGGTTCTCATTACCAAGTGGGACAAAGTTAGGCTACTTGATAAGGGTTTTGGATCTGACCTAGTCTCAGCATAATCTAGCACGCAAAATTAATTTATAATATTTGGCTCTTTTGACAAGCATATCTAAGAGTGTCAAAAGATGCCAAATTTATTGGTCATGAGGGTTTGAATTTAAAAAAAAAAAA
The DNA here is from genome assembly GCF_000817695.3 of Arachis duranensis. Classification (NCBI taxonomy): domain Eukaryota; kingdom Viridiplantae; phylum Streptophyta; class Magnoliopsida; order Fabales; family Fabaceae; genus Arachis; species Arachis duranensis. The sequence continues at coordinate 2,387,908 of NC_029775.3, read as the reverse complement.
ACGTCAAACACTCAAATTTATACTATCAAATTCGCAGATTTTGGAGAGACGGAATAGACCAACTTGCTGGGTCAAAGTTCTTTTTTATTATACAAAAGGAGTGAGTACTACAATAATATACAAAGTAAAATGACAATTAAGTTTTTAAATATTTTGATTATGAGCTAATTAGTCTCTAAAAAGTATTAATTTAATCGGTAGATATATAATATTTTTTTATCAATTCATCAACTAAAACTTAATGTTGATATTTATATATACGGTTAATTATTTTGACATGTCTATCTATGAAAAATAATTATGTAGATAACAATTTTTAGAGCGAAATTTTACTTATTTTAATAGGATTTGTAATAAATAAAAAACAGTTGATAAAAGTTATATGAAAATTCAAAAGATAATAAATGTTTTACTATTCAAAACTACATTGTTTTTCTGCTCATATGACAATAATAAGACATGCACGTTTCTCACTATTGACATCTATGTCCACCATTTACTATCTTAGAGGATCTAATTGGTACTTTTTTTTTCTTCTTCAAGGACTAATTAGTCCAAAGTCAATATTTTCGAAGGAATTTGGATCCTTTAAATTTTAAATTTTCACTTGAGAGAGTAAAGTGTGATCTCTCACTCTTAAATAGTTTTTCTCTTATATTTTCTCTTGGTCTTACCTATGAAATAAATGATGAGAGATCACGCTTTATCCTTTAAAGTAAAATTTAAAATTTAGAGAATCCAAATTATTTTTGAAGATCTAATTTTCAGTTTACTCTAATATATATTAGAAAGTTAAAATAACTTAAGCTGATCGAGTAACTAGTGTAATTGTCCTTTTAAATAACAGTCAGAAATAAGTTAAATCTCGTCTCTTATCTAGACTATGTGACATAACTTGTTTCTTGAATCAAAGATAGTTCTTTTTTTTTTGTTTTAAATCACAAAATTCTATTTTTATTTTTATGTTATTTTATAAATGTTGTTTTAAAATTATTTGTTAATTGAAAATTAAATTGAAACTTTTCTTTTCTATTTTTGTAGTAATTTGAGAATAAATATTATGATTAACAACTCTATTAATGAGAATTAAAAAAAATTGTGTTATAATCTGATTCTCTTTTATTTGTATTTGAATTGTGGTTGGATTTTCAATTAAATTTTTTGCTTTTTATTTTTTTTAAAAAAAAAAGAATTTGTTGGATTAGTCTGTCGACCTGCAAATCTATCATAAAATGAGGCAAACTAATATTTTAGATCCATTACTTTAGCTTGAGCTCTTCAATAAACCAAGCTTGAGCTCTTCAACGAAATTTTCAGACCATATAGGCCAACCTTTTAATTTAGAAAAATTCTGGGGTATAGATACTAAAAAACATCCATACCTAAAAATCATGCATGAATTTAGGCCTAATAAGCCCTTGTTAGGTAACATACTTCAGGACGATTTCTAAAATTTGTTGTTATATATTTCTTTTCTAATATTATATTTGTTATATATTTCTTTTCTAATATTATATTTGAACTGCTTTTTCATTTTATGAGATTATTATTTTGTACATTATAATTATTTAAAATAAGTATTATACTTCTGCTTTTTAAATAAAATAAATTGTTACCTGATGTACAAACTCAGTAAGTAGTTACTTGGTTTATTAGTTGTATTAACAAGTTAGTTAGCATAGTCTAGCACTAATTAGTTAGTTGTAGAAAGTGAAATAGAAATTAGTTAACTTCTTATCCTAACTCAGCTAGTTAGATAGACCACTATATATAGCTAATTGTTATAACAGTATAAGATGAGATTCATCATTTTGTGCATTGAGCTAATAAGAATTAAGTCTCTCATTTTCTCTCTCTGTCTCCACCTTTGCTCTGCTCTCACACTCCCTCTTCGCACCTTCAACAAGTTAATTGTTTTGCAACACAGTGTGATTTCGTGCGATCTCAGAAAATATCAAAGTTCGTAGTTGATAGAACATAAAAAACGACAACTGTAAGGTGAAAAGTCCAAACGGGAGGATGAAAGAGGTTCATACAAAGATTACAATTATAGAAATTAGACAATTAGAAAGGAGTTTGATGATGGATTATAAAATTGTTGATATTAAGATTGAAAAGATAAGACTAGGATTCCAAACTCAATAAAAGTTGGAAAGGAGATTGAAAATAAATACGGATAGATATCAGATTGTTAATGATAGAGTTGTAAAGATAAAATAGATGAATAATGAATAATAAAATAATAAATTAAATAAGATTTTAAAATTAAATAATATATGAAAGATCAATTAATAAATAAAAACTAAAATAGACTATTCGATAAATTTTTAAAAGAAATAAAAAATATGTTTTATTACTAAAATCACTTAATAGTCCAAACATTATGGAACATCAAAATCGGGACCATTTGACATATGCTTTGGAGAGGGTTTTTAAAGTTGATCAGGTATAATTAAAATTACATCAATTGATTTTCTTTTCATATTTTTGGTAATCAATATTACATTAAATTATTTTATACTTTCCTATTATATTAAAACTTCCCCAAGCACAACATACGAGATATTATTCACATTTAGTAAGGAACAAGATCTGTCTTCAATGTTCTTAGTACTACATAAGTATAGTTTTATACATGGCAAAAATGCCAAGGTAGTTTATACATTGCATGAAATGGAAATTAAAGTTTTCAATCCCGTGTATGGTATATATAAATGCAGTTCATTCAAGTTTACTTGGTTTTCAGTACCTTTCAATATAAGCTTTATGCAAGGATTGTTGAAGTTCTCAAGTATTTATTGAAGAGCCATCTTGAAGTATTCAGAGCATCTCCTCTACTCTTCAATGGAAATATGTTTGTACTGTTTTGCCAATCATTGGTAAGCTTTATCCACTCCCTTCTCCATTCCTTCAGATTAAAATCCTCGCCATTCTCTAAGCTTTCTCTTAATTGTTTGAAATAAATAGCAGCTCTGGGACCATAGTAATCACGGAGAAGACCACTCCAGTACTTGTTCCCTGTTGAAAAAGTTGTTCAACATAGTAATTGATATCAGAATAAATTGGCATGTCAAAAAGGTTTTCTTTTAAGAATGTGCAGATCAACAACACCCTAAACTTTCCTAAATGTGCATTTTACCCAAAATAAGTATAATATACGTCCCAAAACTTTGGGTTCGCCCCGAAATCTTTCTTAAAGATGCAACTTTGACATTCTAAACTTGTTAATTGATGGAAAAATTGCTAATACGATCAATCTACGCATTTGGGAAATTTCAGGGGATCAACTTGCACATTTTTGCAGTTTAGGAACTAATATGCACATGACATAAAATTCAGGGGGTGAAATGCAACCAACACTTATAAAAATGGCAAGGAACTATCTATCATTACCGTAATCACGAAGTAGACTGGCTTCCAACTCCGTGTTGTCGTACCACATGGTGATTTGTGTTCTCGCATTCCACTCATACTGTAGATGTTTAGATTACAACAATTTAAGTATAGAACAGAATGACAGAATGCATGGATTTGAATTTTTTGCCAATCAATGAAAATCAAACCTGCTTCTGCTGTTCTTGATTTTGAGCTAGTTGCTTTGCACTTTCTAACCAAGGTCCTAGAAGAAATCCATCATGGGTAGCCAAGAGCGTGTCCAAATCATTGACCAGGTTCAGAAATTTCCGGCTGAGGAGAGTCACTTGATCAAGATCACGTGATTGGTATGCCTCTATGACCTCAAAGAACAACTGATTTGCATATTTTGCCAAGACTTGTCTAGTCAGATCAACAATGTCATACCTGGGATACACAAGAGATACCATGAATTTGGATTTGGAAACATATAATAGCTAAGCAAGAGTAAGGGAAACTCTTAATACGTTCTCACCTGTAAGTGTTACTTCTTGAAAGTTCATCTCCACTGCAAAGAAAAAGCTCCAATGCATGAATTACTTCAGAAGTTGGATACCACAAATGAGGTTGTTCAAATGAATCAGTTATTTCCCTGATAAATGTTTTTGTGTATGGTTTGCCATACTTCAGAAACCCATTTTGCTGTCCTGAAATCAAGGATGGGTCGACATCCGGGATTGATACAATGACATCTCTATTTTTGTCCTGTTACCATAAACAAATAATATCTTGTCAAATAATAGACGAATACAATGTAGTTCTTGGTTGGTTGAAAATGGACTTGAGCAATAAGATGTGCAGTTATACAAGTAATTATCAGTCAGAATTACATGAAGGAGACATATACCTTTTTCTCTAGCATTGTACATATGAAGAAAACAATATTCAACATATGATAAAAGGAAGTGTACAGTGTGATATAATAAGTTGAACACATAATTTCACTGAAGCTCTTCTATTGCGAGACTAACAGGAATTACTAATCTGAGATATGTTATAAGCATTGAGCAAGCACTCACATAGGCACCATCTGTGCAATTGTAAATGGTGTGGTATAATATGTTCCATCCCTTCTGGATTAAAGGAACTGACTGCCCATAACGTCTGGTTGAATACAGATCAACCCACACCTGAGAAAGGAACAACCATAACTGATATGAAAAACTTCAATCTGAAAACATTTACCATGATATTGAGATAGATATGAAGAAAACACAACCTAACTAGAGAATGGATTTAGTAAAGGCTCGGAGGCTAACGACTTTTCATTATAACAGAAGTGAAACACACTTGTATAGGAATGAAACAGTATGCAAAGCTTGAAGCATATAACTATATAAAAATGTATTCATATAACGTCATACTACAGGCTTACCAGAGAACTAATAAATAATAAATCTTAATATTATACAGATTCACTTTCCTGCACACCATAGTTATTGGTAAATTCACATAGGCACCGTGTGAAAATGATAGTGCCAATGGAAATATATTATACAGGTAAAAAGGAAGCTAAAAACACGAGAGATTCTTATCAAAATTGTCAGCAAAATGGAGCTCATACATATTCTGGTTGTTTTTAAATAAAGAGAAAATATGTCAGACTTACATCCAAAGTACAAACTTATCAAGTAGAGGTTACATTCATATTGAAGAAAATCTCTCTTAATGACATGTAGAATACAAAAAGACTTGCTGCCGGGATTTTTCTTATTCATACCTTAACGTCAATTTTATTGCGTTGAAATGCCATTTCTGACATCAGATCATAGACAATTGGATTCTGTTCTATACCTTCCATTGACATTCCAACTCCAACCTTTGGAAAATCAAATAGACCACCATGGTAAGTATGATCTATATGCTTATAATAGCCAGAAATATAATTATTTTTGTACATAGTAATATCATCTTCTACATGTTTCACATGCTAAATGGGGATCGAGTGGACAAGATGGAAAAGATATTGCTCAAGTTGGACAGACTACTTTGGAAATGGATTGCCACCTTCAACAATATACATTGATGTATGAGTGTGCTTTTGAGTATCTGTTAAATAATCAATTGAGAGAAAAAAAAATTTTTCGAGATGCAAGATGATCCTTTCTCATGTTTATATATATAACAAAAGATGCTTGTAATAAATTAAACTTATTTAGTCATTTGAGAGCATAATATAACAGAGCCAAAAAACCCAAGTAAGATAGCAGAAATGGATAACTTGCCATTGTTGAGTTAATGCTTATACGTGCTTTAATTGGCCCAGATGCTATTGCATCCAATATCCCATACATCTCGATGTTTGCTGCGAAGTTGTGCAGCATACACCTGTGAAGCAAAAATATTACACCCAATCAATCAAAGAACAAAATAATGCAAATAGATAAGCTGAATAATAGTATTAACTAAAAAGTATAAAAGCCATAATACCTACAATGTATAGATATAGACATGTATGAAACAAATAATTTGAATTATATTATGGGCATCAAATAATTTGAATGCAAGTCCACCAGTGGCTAATAGTTACTTGGACAACATTGTCAGTGTATTGCAAAACAACTATAAATCAATCAATGAACCACCTCCTTATGAAGCTGAATATTGGCTTGAACATAATGCCAACCAAATTTTAATGAAAGGGAAGATAAATCAAATTATAGGACACTGAAAAAAATATATTTTACATCGAGGCAGAGTCAAGATATCGCTGGCACATGTATAGCAGAGGCAAGAATATGGATATAGCCAACAAAATTAAAAAATAGATGGGATGATATTATTATTATTTTCATTGATCAAGATAAAAGGGAAATTGACTTTCCAAATGTAGGGAACTCCATAAAACTGCCCTGATGTAATCCATATAGGTTTTACTTCAGCGTACAAGTCAAGTATGACCAACTTTCCAATGGGAACAGAATGCAAAAGGGCCTGAAATAAGCTCAGATAAGGAGAAAATTAAAAAAGAAAAAAAAAGGTTCAAGGTCACGTATAAATGAATGGTGATATATTAGTAACAATAAACAACTAGCATTAACTTATATTCTAGAAAGCATCCATGCTGATTAATGTATCAACTGTTCACAAGTATATAGCACTATAGCAGAGCCATTAGGACCATTACTTACATAATCACTATCTTAAGCAGCCAATGAAAGAAAAGAACAGGGAAAAAAAAGGAACAAAGAAAAGAAATACTAAGAGTAACTAATCCATTGTCTCAAACTGAATTACAATGATAGAGAGGGTATTAGAGAACCCATCAACTCTCATAGAACTCTAACAAATGAGCAAAGACTCCTAAATAATGCCTTTATTTAGAGTGACCCAACTCCGCTAACTAACTACTAGCAAACTCACAAATGGGATCCTAACAAAGCCATCAAATTTCAATACATACCAACAACCATAAACATTGATGGAGATATCTACGATGTATGAAAACTAAGACAAAAGCAATCTAACATGAAAACAGTTAAGGCAACAAAGTGGTTTACACATACAGATCTTAGACAAACTTTACTTGTAACTTCTAGACCATTGCAATTATTGAAAACAAAGGAAAAAGTAAGACTTTCTATGAAAAAAAAAATATTATATGACCTTCATTTGTGGTGGTTTCCAGAATGGGTCATATGAAAATAGCCATCCCTGCATACAGAAAATTGGACCATTAGGTTTCATTGCTGCATAAATCTACAGGCATGAAATTTTAGTTAGTTATACACAAAAGCTGTTATTTGACACTAAAGAAAAAAGCAAACTAATTCCTATACCTGCATCAGCCAAACAGCATCATCATCACCACTTTGCATTCCCTTAAAGATTGCTGCTCCTAATGATGAAATGTACTCTGGATCATCACTAGGTGGGGTGTTCTCATCAAAAGTATCACTGTGATTGGTTCAACATAATCTATGTTATTAAATTGAAGCACGTATCAGCAAAAGCAGTGATAAAAGGCAAAATTCTCCAGATTTTGCGTACTAATCATGGATGTTATTATAACTTTAATTCAGGCCTTTGCCTTGGCATCAAATGGAGCAAAAACACAAGGAATTTCATAATTACTGCCACCAGAGAGAGTCCTCTAAAATCACAACTTAGAATGATTACACAATTCTAGCTCCACTATCCTGGGACAATCAAATGAGATGTGTTTCTCCGAATGAACTCATATTCATTAGATACTCATGGATTTAATATTTAATCATTATGCATATTGATGATAATAACAAATGCGATGAATACAAGAATCTAGAATAAAGTTCTGAGAAGTGTGAAAACATATCCAAGGAACTACAAAGGTGAGATTTAAGCATGAAACTTATTGGCATGCACTTCTTAGTAAGAAAGTAAGACATAACATCATTTCTGCCAGGAAGGGTCAACGTTCAATCTTTCAAGTTACAGCTAGTGCAGTCCTACTAGATCTCCATGTACATACAGAAATTTACACAATATTCAGCAAAGATAACATCATTCTACTCTTTTGAAATTGATGTGTAAAAATATACTTACCAATTATATATGTGGCTGGTTCTTCCATACTCTGGAAAGAGACATAATCAAATATATAAAACAATTAAATTGGTATCCATTAGATAAAATTATAGAATAGCTGCATGAATCCTTTTAATTTGCACTGCAAACTGGGCAACAAAAGTTCAAATCACCTTGCAATTGTTTCTCAATGAATGCTTTCCCAATATCGATGAACAAGGGATCAGTAGCATCAAGAAGACATGAGTGAAACAGAAAACATATAATATCTGGCTTTGATATCCTTTCATTGGGCTATCACACTAAATCCATGGTATCACATTTTTGTAATGATAAAATACATAAAAGCATAAACACCCAGTTTCCTATAGCACATTTCTCTCTTTTGCTCAGTTTTATATAGGGATTGATGAAATTTAGTAACTCATGGACATGCATGATCAAATGGATTTACTACTCATGCATGGGGGTTATCAATATTTTGAAAGGAAAAATCAACGGGTACAAGAATTAAGAACATTTGTTTGGTTTTAGTGACATTCATGGTACTGGTACTAGATATTAAAGCCATAAATCGTTGTTGCTAAGCATTACCAATTTCGGAATGTTATCTATTTTTGAAGGTGCAAGATTAAATTTTATATTTCTAGGGACAGTAAAGAGTGACGGGGTGCTAAACATATAAGTTATTTCTCCAAGCCAGCTTGACTCTCTGGTTTCCAGTTTTCTCTATCTAAGAAACCTCTCTGCTGGTGATTTTGTAAATTTGTTCCTCAAAAAACTAGGCATCCAATCACCATCATAGATATGCTTCTGTTGTTTAATGAGTTTGTGTTAATATACTGGTATGTGAGATATGTATTAGTGTCAGCTGATCCATATACATATACAAGTATCACAAATTGGTGTAACAGTGTAACACAATACAAACTTCGAATATTCACAAAAAATATCAAATAGCTGAATTTTTAGAATGATGTTAGTAAACTTCCTAAACCAGTGCAATTGTTGAATAAGCAGACTAATTTTATGGAAGTTCAAATTAACACGCATACAGCTGTACTTACCAATTTCCCAAGCGTGTTATTTTTGCTAATGGAAATATACGTTTCAGTGCCGCAGGGACATTTCCAGAAAAAGCTGGTAGGACTGCAAAGCAATTATTCAGTATATAAATGTTCTAATTTACAGAAAATGGAAATAGAACATTGACCGCCAAAGGTGTCAACTTCATATATCTCAGATTAAGTTTTGATGATTAACAAAGACAAATACAATTTAAAATTTTCATTAAGTTTTTATCTAATAGTTTGCTCAAGTGTTTTTAAATTACTAGAGAATCTTTCTCTAAATTATAAAAGTTAACTAGTTAAAAGTGCTATCTCAGAAGGACTATACTATAAAGTCATAACCTCAGAACGAGCTTCTGAGATGCTAGTCAACCTCAGAAATGAGAAAAGTCACTTCCTAATACATCACAAATGGAAGAATGTGTGGAAATAGACCCCAGAAATGGTTTTGCTTGCAGCACAGATAATTTTGGCTCCCAACATTTATAGGTGAAGAAGGGAGAGAGGTTGAGATAATAGGTGAAGAAGAAGATTCTATTATGAGTAACTGAGTTAATGGTCAACTCATAGCATATATATAGTTAGAACACAAGAGGAAAAGGTGACTGATACGGTGACCACAAACAGGTTTGGTTTAGTTTACAAGAGAGGTAAGTAGTTCTACTTGCTGGTATTATTTGGCTGTTTGTTTGTTCCTTTTGAGCTAAGCTAACAGGCATGAGGGTAGTAGTCTCAGTAGCTACTGCCTATAAATACTAGTTTACCAGTTAGTTTTCAGTGTGTGAATTTTTCTGTTATATCTGTTTGAATGGGAGAGGCTAAGCTCCCTCCATAGTTGGTAGTTCCAACCGTGTATTCCTATAGGGACTGTAATTTGCAATCTCTAGTTCTTCAATAAACCTTACCAATTCTGCTAGCTGCTGAATCTATCAGTGACATTCTTCACTTAAGTTAGTTACAGTCCAGATTTTGATCCGTCTAGACTCCTCTAAACTCCTCTAGAACTACTCTTCATCTTACTCTATTAAGGAAAGAATATCTAAGGTTCTTAGATTCTTATAATTTTAGTCAAAACTTAGCCCGGAAAAACTTGAAGAAACGATATCTTGTAACATCGTTTTATAGTGTAAATCTTAACTATTGTCGAGGACTGGATGTAAGCAAGTCTCAACTGAACTAGCATATATCTTTGTGCATTATCTTCTGAAATTTATCTCTTTTACATTCCTTCATTCAAGTTGTTTATACACCTTAGAAACTGTTTTCAGAAATATAACTTTAACCTTCTTAAAATCAGAACCAATATATTCTGCTACTCACAAGCTCAGGAGCGATAAGCCTTTTTTTGTGATCTCAGAAAAAGTTTCAAGGCACGATTCTACCCCATTCTCATGCACTTTTAGCCATTTCAAAAGGTTTCATCATCTCTTAAGAGACAAGTATCTACACAATTATGCTTGTAATTGATTTGGGTGCTACCATAAACAAAAAGAATACCAATTCACTGTTTGTTTTCTATTTTATCCTTTCATAAAGGTCTATCATAGAAATGATTTATGATATGATGCTATTATTCTATTTTATCCATGAAAGTGACACGATGTAGTGATGAAAAGCCTTAATTGTTGTTGTTTAGTATGCATAAGGATCAACAATGATTTACTAACGTCAAAATACAAGAGCCCGTAGATTCATTACCAGGATTCATTCCAAGCTCATACATTCGGGCAAGAATTTTCTTCTGCATGTTTAACTGTTGATCCAACCAGCTCTGTGGCAGGGGTCCGCCCCATCTGGAAAAAATTACACAATCATTCACACTCTAAATATTGAGCTGGGCTGCTAGAACCAGAATGATTACGAAACTCTGGACAAAGAGAAAGAGTTTTTCCTAGAAGCATTAAACTTGAGAAATTTATAATGAAACTGAAAAGTCTTGGCCACTACATATACATTTTGTAAGTTTTCAACCCTAATTATTTAGGCTAAAATTGAAAGGTACTTTGTGCCTAGTGTAAACTCAAGATAAAGTGCAAGAAGTAGTTTTTTAATTTAAAAGTTTTTTTTGTACCTACAACAGATTTGAACTTTTATTAGAAATTTTAACACTAAATTGTAAATAACGGTATTTTCAGAAATTGATATTGTGACCAAAAGGTACTGTTTTTTCTTTTTCATTTCTTTTTTTTCCCCCTCAACCACTATATTCGTGGTAAAGATAATAAAAAATTACTGAACCTAGAAATATAACATATAATATGAATCATCTAAGTCAAACAAGAAGACCATGAATTTGGTTACCACTCACCCATGCAAATTTCCCATTCGTGACCATGCAAGAAATGCGGGGCCTCCAAAGAAATCATCCAAATCAGAAGTGCTCATGTTAAATTTCTCCTGGAGAATAAATATAAAGTCACCCATATGATAAATTCTTTAAACGGAATTGAACAATATTTAAGATTACTGAGCTACAGATAATGATTATTTGAATAAAAAATTCTATTACAGAACTATGGACCAAAATCGACTTTCACATTGTTAACTCTTTACTTGCAATAAATGGTCTAGAGAGATGAAACTTGCTAGCAGTATAGGTGCTAAGAGTTATATGCTAAAAAGGAAGAAGGCCATTAGAGAACTAAGTCGGAAATGTACATGCAGTAGAAAAATTACGCCAATCCATTGAGATATGGTATGCTACAAGTGAATATTTACGACAAGAAATGAGTCCCAATTTTAGGATGACCGACCCCCTAAATCCAGTTCATATAATGTCTTTCTCAGGCGCTAGAGGAAATGCATTCAAGTACACCAATTAGTGGGTATGAGAGGATTAATGTCAGATCCACAAGGACAAATGATTGATTTACCCATTCAAATCTAATCTGACTGAACTTGAACATTTTCTATATCCTATAAGATGGAAGATTACTCTATATATCTCCTGCCGTTATTAGATCATAATATGTATTCACACTCAAATTGATGTTAACAGATCATAGCTTGCTTGCAAAGCCAGTGTCTTAAGAGAAGAGCCACAAAATTTCATGCAAAGATAGAGCATGTAGTTGTTCATGGCAAATATATAAACTGCTAGATATATAGAATAATTCTTATGCCTCCTTCTCAAAAGGTTTTTCTTTGAGACACTTGGTGTGGTTCTTTATAAGGTATCATAAACTCTGACTATGCGCCGATGCGATCATTGTTGATAATTTAAATTAAACTTATTTACAAGATATAGTATATGTATGTTAGCTCATGCTTTAAGCCCGAAGAGCTCTGGCAGTTTTACATGAAATGTGAAGGAGATGGAAAATAATAAATTGGTCATCACCTAATAACTGTGCCTTTCGAATGTTTATTGTTTTGCATAAACCATAAATTCAAGGAAACGGTTATGCTCTTTAGGATATGCATTTTTTTCACTGCTCAAGCTTTCCGTAAATTAAAAACGAAAATGACTATTCATAGTACCCTAAACCCTTATTTAAAGAACTTTTCTGACAATATAACATCTAGAACTTGTCAGATGGTGCATATTTGAAAGTTGATTTTGAAGATTAAAGTCATTTTCAGAAAGTTACAAAGCGACAAAATGATGTCATAATGCCAGACTTATTCCAAAAACTATTTAAAGCATTTGGGTAGGAATACTAACCTGAAACACTTTCTGCCAGATAGTCTCTTGACCTGTAAATGCGAGTGGTAGGTTGATACCCTGCAGAGCCATCCAGTCAATCTCCTTCTCCCATCTGTTCCAATCCCACCAGGCAAACGAATCTTCCAAAACGAAAATAAAATAAGATCACATGGAAACAAACTGTTCTATTGTAAAACCATGATGCTCAAAGAGGCAAGCTTACAGCTAGATGTAACAGCATTTTGGTAATAGCTCCATGGAACAGGCCTCGGAACCAAGATCCCAGCCTCCTGAACACGTGGAAGAAATCCCACCTTAGGCACCGAAGATAGTTGCGAGCCACCAGTTTTGTCCCATGATATATGTGAGCCACACCGTTGCTTTAAATACCAGTGTAGACCAGCCACAATGTCCACTCCAGTAGTCCCAGCTATACTGTTGAGGGCTGAAAATCATTATTCATCTAACCATTTTAAAATCTTTCAGCAAGATTATCATAATGCATTAAGCTTAGTTACCTTAGTTGAGAGTTAATTTTCTGACTCAACCTATTAGTTATAACAAAACACACTAAGTTTGTTATTGATTTGTTACTTACTTTTCCATGTGCCCATGTATGAAAGCCATATATAGTATTTCGGGTGAAAATCACTAGCTAAGGGTCCACTAAAGTTCAACTAATCTTATTCAAGTTAGCTTAGCTTATTATGAGGTAATTCTCCCAGCATTAAGTCTTCTATATTTCGAAAACCTTGCCAAAGAACTAGTACTGAACCATTTGAACCAACCAATTATTATAGTCACGTCCTCCCTCAGTTCTAAAAAAGTCTGCTTAGCCAAATTGGTTCTGTAAAAAGAATCATGTATCTCGATCCAATTTGTATCCAAATATATTAAATTTACCCGTATCCTTTTGTGCAAAATGGATTTATTTTGAAACGGAGTAAGTATAGTCTTAGACCGCAGTAGACAACCACAACTGCAACTACTACAATATCACAGTTTTAATTTAATTTTCTTCCCTTTTTTGATTACGAGACAACAGTAAGTGCAACCTAAAACCACAACACAGAATTTCCAATCATGAATATTGCAAATGAAATCTAAAAATTCAATATTAGCATACAGTATTTGAGGATCCCCGGCTCGTGTGTAAGCAGGATGGTTTTTTACTACAAAGCAATAGTCACTGCCGCATTCATCCTGTAAATGAGAAAATTATATAACTAACTATTTCAGTCAATTGGATAAACTACGAAAATGGTATTCTTTCATATTGCTGGCGAAAATCACCCAAAAGATATGAATAGTAAATAAGCTTTAGATGATTTTATGACAACTGAATTTTTTTATGATCCAAATTTTGTAAAGATTTAAAAATACTTTAGAAATCTTTTCATTTTTGTATGCACCTTCTAACTAATTATTTAAATGTTTCTATACAAATTTGAGTCAGATGCACAAGCTGCTAAATACAAAATGCGTTTGCCAATTAAAAATATATACCTTATTTGTTTCGAGATTAATTGTATCATTTTGCTAGTTTACCCTAGTCAGTTCAAAAATGAAAAGAAAAATGAGTAATTGGGATTACCTTGGAGATAATTCGGAAGTGGAAGCTCGAGGAGTGGGAAGGGAGGAGGCGGTGGACGACGGCCGCAGCAGCGGCTTCCTGGACGGAAGGAGGAGCCCTCTGGCGGTCCTGGATTCGGAGTAGGCGAGAGATGGAGTCGAGGCCGGCGGTGGAAGAGAGAGCTGGGTTTGGGAACCAAAGACTTTGGAGTATGATGAGAAAAATGGCGGGAAAAAATGGGAGCATGTTGGGGTTCATTAGTAAAGAAGGCTTTTGCGAATAGAAGAAGAAGAGGAAGAAGAAGCGTATTTGAGGAAGGAGGTTCCATGAGGAAACAGAATAAAAGTATTCAATTTGGAGGCCGGCAGAGAGACGACACAAGAGTTGTTAACTGTGGAAGCTGATGTTTCAGCTACTAAGAGGAGTTCGTCTGTCCGTTTTTTATTGCCAGAAAACAGTTTTATACTCGAAAGTAGAAACACATAAATGCTTGGCAACCAAATATCTTGCTACATATTTAAGTTTTTTTTGATAGTCAAGTTCAACTAAATTAATTTAAACCCAACAAAATCATCCCAACATTCGTATTCGGCATTCATCATCCTCCTTTTTCTTCTTTCTTCTTCTTCTCTTTTTTCTTGGCGTTTCTTTTTCTTCTTAAGGTATTTCTTCCTCATCTCTTTCTTTTATCTTACTCTTATTGTTGCTTCTTTTCTTTTTTTTCCCTCTTTTTTCTAGTGTTTTTACAACATTGTGCATTTCTTTTTCTCTATTTGATTTTTTCTTATTTTTATTCTTTTTAAAAGAGTAAAACTTTAGTTATGTATAATTTTTCAAAAAATAATTTCGATGCATTATGAATTTAAAATAAGGTACACTTTTGGTCTGTACTTGTTTTGAATTGAGTTTGTTTGTGTGCCATTATCATTAAGTACTTTCGCTGAATTCTGCATTTATATAAAGTATATTTGGTCTGTGCTTATTTGGAATCGAGTTTGTTTGTGTATCCTTATCATTAAGTAATTTCGATACATTCTGAATTTAATTTCGATGCATTCTAGATTTAAATAAGATGCAATTTTATTTTGAACTTGTTTTGAACTAAGTTTGTTTGAATGTCATCATCATTAAGGATTTTGGTGCATTTTGGATTTAAAATGTTATACATATAAGAAGAAGAAAAAGAAGACAATGATAATAATGATAATGGAGGAGGAGAAAATGCAGCAGGGGTGTAAGGAGGAGGAGGAAAAGGTATGGTGGTAATAATTGAAAGGTTTCTGAGATTGATGAGAATGCTTTCACAGCAGAAAAGCAGAGAATGCTAATTATGCAGAAAAAATAGAATGTTGGAAGAAGAAACACAGTTGTTATTATTCACTATTGAACTAATCATAAGGCAAAAGAATGTATGTTTTACAAATGAGACTTAGAAAATAGAATGTACCCATTCTCATGCTCATGGCCTATCAATATATACACATATGAATACACTTGGATTTCAAGAAACTCCAAGAAACTCCAGACCAGTAACTAACTCTAATGCCCATAAATTAACTCTCACATTTAATTCACAACATCTCTAACTAACTCTAAAGAATTTACATCCTTACTCTTGACATCCCCCTCAAAATCATAATTGGTCTTGGCACAATTCTGAGTTTGCTTTTCCATTTCTCAAATGATACCGATGTCAAAGGTTTAGTTAGCATATCAGCCCTTTGTTCAGCTCCTGGGATATGTATCACATGTACCAAGTTTTTATGCACTCTATCTCGAACAAATTGAATGTCAAGCTGAAAATGCTTGGTTTTATCATGCAAAACAGGGTTGGCCGTGAGCAAAACACAATGCTCAAATTGTCACAGAAAATCGAAGGGGCACTGGCTAATTCCACATTCAACTCTGTCAACAACCCTTGAATCCAAATGATCTCCGCTTGGCAAGATGCTAGACTCCTAAACTCAGCCTTAGTTGATGACCTGCTGATTGTCAATTGTTTTCTGCACATCCAAGACACCAAATTAGGACCAAGAAAGATGCAAAAACCAGACACAGACCTCCTGTCCTCCAAATCAGAGGCCCAGTCTGCATCAGAAAACTCATAAATTCTGAAGTCTGTGCTTTTGTGGAATATCAACTATTGATCTTTAGTGCGCTGCAAGTATATAAGCAACCTTTTTACAGCCTTTTAGTGAGCAAGAAGAGCTCTATGCATAAATTGACTCACTTTACTCACTGCAAATGCCAAATCTGGCCTTGTCACAGTGGCATACTGCAGACTCCCTACCACTGATCTGTAAAGCTTCGGATCATCAAAATCTTCGAAACCTGTAGCAGTTAATTGTAGAAAAGATACCATAGGAGTTAGCATGGGACTAGCATCAGCCATACCAACTTTAGAGAGTAGATCACGTATATACTTGGTCTGAGACAAGTGCAAAGCTCTTGTATCAATTTTTAAAATTTCAACGCCTAAAAAGTAACTCAAATCTCCTAAATTCTTTAAAGAGAAGATGTTGTGAAGTTGCTGCATTAATCCAACTATTGTAGATTGATTATTACCTATAACAATCATATCATCAACATAACACAATATAAAAATAACATTATCTGTTTCGGTTCTAATAAAAAGAGAATTATCAGACTTAGCATTTTAAAACCCAAAAGTTGCTAAAGTGCTACTTAATTTAAGAAATTACTCTCTTGGAACTTGTTTAAGACCATAGAGAGACCTATCTATTAGTAATATATTAAAACAGAATACAAGATATTTTAGACTTCTACTTTTCTTTCTTCAACTACAAAAAATAATAACAATAATAATAATAATAAAATAAAAAGAAATAACAAAAATTATCATGAAACCTCCCATTAAAATTATGAAACGTTACAAGGAATAAAATTCAATGTAAATTAATGTAAAAATTTCACCTTAAGCTCCCATTAAATTTTTGAAACGTTACACCTAAAATTTAGTGTACAATTATCATATCCTACATTGATCTTAAGGTCACATTACAACAAAAAAAAAAAAAAATTCTTAAGATGCTACTACAATTATCAAATGTTACAAGAAACCAAAATTAAATGTACAAATTCTTTTAAGATTTCACAAAAGTGAGAATAATCAATCTACTTTAAATATAATTAAAAATAACATAATTATATATTATGTAATAAGAAATTACAACGGCTACTATAACGGTCACAAATAACAAAGAACAATATAAATATATACTATTTTATTTACACAAATTTATAAAATCTAATAAAAAACCATTATGTAAAAATTATAATTCAAATTCTCCATGCATGGTGCGGGTCAAAATCTAGTTTAATTAATTTACAAACAAGAGTTTAAGGTTGTATTTCAAATCCCTTTGTTTGTCTCATATAAATAGTTTGGTATAAATCCCCATTTAAAAAAGCATTATTAAAGTCATATTGTCTAATAGTCCATCCTCTAGTCAGTGCTACACTTATCATAATTCTAATAATTGTAGGTCTTATGATTGGACTAAAGACTTGACCAAAATCAAATCCTTCAGTTTGATCAAAGCCTTGTGCCACAAGTCTGGCCTTGTATTTTTGTATCTTTGGTAACCTTTTAACAGCATACATCCACTTTGAACCTATCACTTTTGCATTAGGTGGATCCTCAACCAAGGTCCATGTATTAGTTCTCATAAGAGCATGGTATTCCTCTTGCATAGCAGCATACCAATGTGGTATTTTAAGAGCCACAGCTGCATTTCTAGGAGGACTTTCAATGGACAAGTCTGAACTTCCAACAGGCAACAGTAGAGTGAAGTTTTGGCTTTAACTTTCCTGTTTTTGACCTTGTGGTCATGAGGTGTTGATTCTGAACCTCAATAGTAGCAGGTGATTCAAGATTCTGTTGAGCAATATCTTGTGAAGTAGTAGGAGGTGCAGAAAGAGGTAGCTGTTTTTCAATACCAGTGATTGGAATGATATCTGAACTCGTACTTTGAGAAGTAGAGGGTGGTGATTCTTTTATTAAATCACTAGGCACATCACTAGTTGTTGATGCTACAGATTTATTGTTAGTACCAATAGTTGGTCTATCTGAAATAATACTTGAACCAGAAGAATTATTTGAGGTGTGAATTGATGGTATGGTAGTAGAATTATGAGTGTTTCAAGTATTGCTATTTACACTTTATGATCAATAGCATATCCTAGAAATAAACATTTGTGGAACTTATAATTAAATTTGTTCTTGTTATAAGGAGTTATTAAGGGATAGTAGGTTGAACCAAAGGTTCTTAGAAGAGTATAATCAGGTTGTTTGGTAAACTAGAACCTTTGCCATTGTCTACAATAACCTGTTCAGGACCATTATAATCTGTTTCTGAAAGGAGGTTGTCAGCATTGGGTGTGATATGGTGTGAAGCACCAGTGTTTGGATACCATGTTGGATCAACAAGAGAAGTTGGAACAACCATGTAAGCAGATGGATTGTGGAAGGCAGGGTTTGGATGGGGGAATTGACGATGAACCAAAAACTTGTGAAGCAGATGAAGACGCCAAAGTCTTTGTTGAGGGAGGCCTAAAAGATTGATTCTGGGATTGAGAAGGGGGTGGAATCTGTTGATCAAACCTATGGAAACAATGCCAAGCTATGTGTCCAAATCTGTCACAGACCTGGCATTGAGGCCTTGGTGAGCTATAGTTGAATCTGCCATCTCGAGATATTCTTCCACCTCTGCCTCTGCAATTGTAGTTGGCACGACCAGAGGTGAAGGAATTGGAGAAAGAGCTTTGTGCAAGATGAGCCTGAGGGAGCAAAGTATCTGGGTTCCGAAACTGCTATAACATATCATCATGTGACATAATGATGGTTTCTACCTCACATAAAGAATAGAGTTCAGGTTTGGAATTGATCATAGTAAGAACATTATATTCAGAATTTAAACCAGCAAGAAGGGCATCAATATGTTCTTCTGATGTGAGTGGACTCCCAAGAGCAGCCAAAGAATCAGTAACTTCTTTAATCTTTGAAATGTATTGTGTTGCTGTTAATCTGTTATTGATATTCTTCAGGCTAGCTTTTTGAGTTGCTTGATCTTGTATTTGGTGCTTTTAGTAAAGTAATCCTCGATCCTATTCCAGATTTCATAAGCAAATTGGCTGCCAACCATCTTGTTGGAGAAAACTTCCTCCATTGAATCCAACAAGAAGGAAATGATGTTGTAATCTTCCTGGCGCCATTGCTTGTGCAAATTCTTTACCTGAAAGTCAATCTTGATCTGATGAAAATTGAGGAGGAATGGATTGTTGAAGATGGCTCTCTAAATCTTGTCCTCTAACTGCTGCCAATGCCTGCTGCTGCCATGTTCGATGGTTGTTTTCACCTAACTTGTTGCTAATGGCATTCTGAAAGGATTGTGGTGTAAAAGATGAACTATTCGGAAGAGGAATATTGGGTGTAGATTATGAAAATTCATTTGTGATGGAAGAAGCCATGGATCAATAACCTTTGGCTCATGATACCAAGAAAGGTTTTTGAGATAGATGAGAATGCTTTCACAGCAAAAAAGCAGAGAATGCTAATTATGCAAAAAAATAGAATGTTGGAAGAAGAAGCACAATTGTTATTATTCATGATTGAACTAATTAGAAGGCAAAAGAATGTATGTTTTACAAATGAGACTTAGAAAATGGAATGTACCCATCCTCACACTCATGGCCTATCAATATATACACATATGAATACACACTTGGATTTCAAAACAAGGGGGAAACAAGGGGGAAGATTTAAATGCAGAGACAGGTAACATGGCATTTTTGCTCTCTTAGAGAAATGCTCTACGCTTTTGCATGACTAAAATATACATAACATTCGAACGACTCCAGAAGCCTCCAAGGAAATCAAGTAGAAAGATAATATTTAAGACATTACTTTCTCCTTCAAAAACAAATGCACCAACATAGCAACCTCTTTTACTAGCAATAACCGACAGACCATGCAGCCAAAATAGGGTAATATCTATACCAAATAGAGACATGGCCCTTCACGCTGTATCATGGAGTGTTCTAATACCAGTTCTGAGAAAACTTTGCATCAAAAGAGAGGTCAACCTTAAGAATGTTCTTGCCATTGATGTGTTTGGATATGCACTCAACAACTATGGCCCTTGCAGCCTCAGCTGAATTGGTTGGTCCTGAATTGTCATATCTTCACTGAAAATTTTCACGAAAGTTGTAATAAATGTTCAAAAGCGTCAAAATTTGAAATGACATTATTAGTGTAAAGATAAAAAAGTTACTCCTTCCATTTCAAAACAAGTGACAATTTTGGAATAGTGGCATATTTTGAAATATCGATGTATCACTTTGTCTGAATTGACCGTTATTTTGAACCAGAAGAAATAAAATAGAAATATAAATTATGTGACTAATGTCTTAAAAATTGCCTATGATTTATGAAAGCGCCTCAAATTTGGGAAATCAAATCCATTGTGTTATGAAACTATTAACTGAAGTAACAAACTAAATTTAAGTGCTGCGAGAAAAATGATACCCTTTTATCAAATAATAATAATAATAATAATAATAATAATAATAATAATAATAATATCCAATAAGTTCGATGAACAAATAGGAGGACTAGCATGCATTACTTAAATTGTAGAAGTCATAAAATTTACCTATAGAAATAAGTTCCATCCAAGCTCCTTCAACTCTCTATTATTCAAAGCTTCCAACATGGCGTTCGGTATCATCTGCTACATTACCCTGTTGCATCATACTTATCAGAAACCATGGCACTTGAGTATGAATTATTAAAAATTCATTATTTTAGATTTACTATAATATGAATGCCAAAACTGATAGTATAGTGATAGACACAGAGAAGGCAACACGTGAAGAATTAGTTTACTTGAAAGAATTAAGAACCTGCACCGGGGTATTAATAGCAGCTAGCTCAATGTGAGCTTTCGGATAGGTGTTTTGGCTTTATCATCAATGCAAACCACCACGCTCACCTCAGGAAACTGTTAACACAATGAAATTGACGAGCTGCTTTTTTGACGCTCCTCTTGCCATTGCAAAACTTCTATCATTGTACCTAAGATCAACTATTTACTTAGCTTACTTTCACAAGAACATGAAAGGAGGAAAAAGAAAAGAGGTGACAACATAAGATGGGATTAAATAATTCAGAAAGCATCACTACCATCACAATCAACACTTAATCCAATTCCCATTCAGAACTCCTCATAACTCATAAATAGACTTTTTAATTATATTTTAGAAATTGAAAAAAGAAGGTGCTCTGAAAGCATCAGACCAGTAGAATCGATTTTCTCACGGCTGCTGATGGTATGTTTCTTACTCAGCATTCCCCCTTTCTCCTTTTCCATTTTCTATGTTTCCCTTTTCACGGGATAGGTGCTCATTTTAAGGTTCTTGCAACTCTGAGCTTCTAAATACTAAGTTAATATTGTAAAGGGATAATACTTTGGAAGGGTTTACACTACTAACACAACCTTGAAGGTGATTTTTCTGACTATCTTTGCAGCACTATGTGTGCAAATATCTTATTTTCATAGCCATTTGATCCCTATTTCCATTCAGAATCCACTCACCCACGCATAGCCATGGCTACCTTGCTACTGGACATTGACATGGACACACGGGGCACAAAACAGACAATGACACAGCAAATTCCAAAAATTATAGGACACCAACACGACAAATACACAAATACATAAGATTTACAATATCTCCAGATTTTCATAGATGTCAAACAATTAATTTCCATAAATTTTTGAGATCCCTCTAGAAAGGAGTATTATTGACCTATGCCACATACATTACCTGTTTCTAAGTTCCCTCTAGGACACCTGGGGAATCATTTCTATTAGCATTTCATAGAACATATAACATGAGACACTTGTATAATAAATAAATGAATAACAAGAAAAACATTGACCATGCCAGATTGGAGTAAAGTATCATTTTTGTCCCTAACGTTTGGGATAAGTCCCAAAGTTGTCCCTAACGTTTCAATCGTCCTATTTAAGTCCCTAACGTTTCAAAATTGACTCAATATTGTCCTACCGTTATAGATCCGTTAACAAAATTGACGGCGGGACAAAATTGAGACGATTTTGAAACGTTAGGGACTTAAATAGGACGAAAACGTTAGGGACAAAAACAATACATAAAAATAAATTTTAATTTAATTTAATTTTTTACTGTACATATAGTATTCAATTATTCTTTAATTACATCTAAATAAATTACACTTAATCACATTACTTTTATTTTAAATAAATTTATTTTTTTATAATTTTAAAGAATTTTGATACATTAGAGAGAAAGGTATAATTATTATTGTATATATATTATTTTTTTCTTTTATACAAATGTATATACTAATTATTCTACAAACATTTCATGATAACTAAAAATCTTTAAGAGTAAAATTATTAAAAAAATTAATTTATTTAAAATAAAAGTAATATGATTAAGTGTAATTTACTTAGATGTGATTAAAAAATAATTGAATACTATGTATAGTAAAAAATTGATATTATTAAAGGATAAAATTAAAATTTATTTCTATGTATCATTTTTGTCCCCGACGTTTTCGTCCTATTTAAGTCCCTAACGTTTCAAAATCGTCTCAATTTTGTCCCGCCGTCAATTCTGTTAACGAATCTCTAACGGCAGGACAACAATGAGTCAGTTGTGAAACGTTAGGGACTTAAATAGGACGATTAAAACGTTAGGGACAACTTTGGGATTTACCCCAAACGTTGGGGACAAAAACAATACTTTACTCTGCCAGATTGTATTCAGGTTGTTTCCTTTCATGTTTTCGACATGCTCATTCGCATATGTTTTCCACATGTTTTCAACAAAAAATAATTTGAACATGGACATGTAAGGATGCGTGGGTATTCACCGTATTTTGGTATCATGTCAACAGATACACCATCACCTTGATATAGCTGTGCTTCATAGCAATAGGCAATAGTATAATACTAAAGAACTATCAAACATGTTAATCTCAACTGAAAGAAAATGTTTTGGAATTCAAGAAAATACAAGCAGCCTGTATATATAAATTGAAGCTTTATGAGCAGTCACTGGCATATTTGAAGCAATAGCCATTAGTTTTGTATGCTGCAATGTCATTGTATGATGTGGGAAGTTCACCATAACCTAAAGTAATCATAAATTTGACCAATAATAAATTACTGCAAACGTTCCAATAAATTACTAAATAGAAAAATTAGCTCTTCTATTTCATTCCTACATTCACAACAGCCAACATAGATAACAGCATCATAGTTAAAATACTGCCAATAAAGGAGGTAGGATAAATAATAAATCTAAATTAATACTTACATACTGTTATCAATGTGCTGATATATTCAGGATAAGTAAATTGAATGGCCCTTCAAGAAGAAATTGGATGCATGTTAAGCATAAGAGCTCAACAAACTGCAGCAATGTCTGATAGGTCTTCAGAACTGGATGAATATGAAAGTAAGTTCTGTTCCGATTCAGATTTGGTATAAACTTTTTCTTTTGCTTCTTCACCTTCAGTTTGTGCATTTAAGATTGATGAGTGCAACACCTTTGCAGATAATAATCCTAAACCTCTCATCTTAGACAACAAGTTCAAAGTAGAAAAGTATGTCTCTGATCCACATGGAAGTTTAGATATGTTTAATAAATTCCTGTCACTCAATTCTACCCTAAAATCAATCATCTCTTGTAGCATTACTTTAATCATTTGAAGATTTTTTTCTCTGCAAAATACATAAATCATCAGATTAAATGTATGACCATCAGGTCTAAGACCATTCACCTTCATCTGGTCATACATTGCACGGGCCTCTTGAATTCTTCCACATCTAAGTAGTGCATATATGCCAACTCCGAATGCTACACCGTCAAGTGGATATTTTTTCAATACTGCAAATCTAAAAACATCAGCAGCCATGTTATATTTCCGAACCTTGACAAGCCCTCCTATTATCACAGTATGGATGTGAGCATCAACATCAGGGTAACTCATGGAAAGACCACGGTAAACATTAACTGCTTCTTCAATTCTTCTCGAAGCACAAAGTCCAGTCAGTAATCCAGCAAAAGTATAGTTATCTGGTGTAAAACCTTTATCAACCATATTATTATAGAGTTCAACTGCATGAGAGGGAAGTCCAGCCTTAACAAAAGAGCATAAAAGTGCATTACATAGCACTAAATCAGTATCTACATATCCACAGACTAGTTTGGGTAATAGATTAAACTTGGGTAATAGATAAAACTTTCCCGAAAGACAAATTGTAGACAACAATGAAGTAAAGGTATAAGAATCAGGTTTTAGATTTTGTTTTGACAAACCGGCAAAAACTTCAACTGCATCCTGATACCTTCCAACCTTTGAAAGGCAATCAATTAATACATTACAAAGAATTAAATCCGGATTTTGGTCAGTAGATAACATGATCTTTAACAAATCTAAGGCTTCAGTGACCATGCCAGATTGCATAAATGCCTTGAACAAGATTGTATATGTCACAACATTAGGGGAACAACCACTTCCAGCCATTTTCAAGTGCAGATTGCGAGCAACATCAAGTCTCCCCACTTTACAGTATGTATGGATGAGAATCGTCCAAATGTTAACAGACAATTCAAACCCTAAAGAAATCATGAGACCCAGCACTTGATACACCTGAAGTAATCCATTCATCCTAGAGAAACAATTGAGAAGCATCTCAAACATGGGAATGCTGGGATAATAGCCCATCCTCAACAGGAGTCGAAACACATAACCGGTGTGAGTAATATCATTTAACTTAGATAGATGACAAAGTGCATAGTTAAAGGTGAAGAAGTTTGGGGCTTCCGTGTGGTGGAAAACCCTCAATGCGAGATTGGGTTGGCCAATTTTAAATAGAACATCCATGAGGATATTACGAGCAAATGTATTAGGTTCGAAGCCCGAAACTTGCATCAGGTGATAAGCCTCAAGCACCATGGGATGCATTTCGGCATGCCATAAAATCCTTAATAAGAGGATGTAAGTTGCACGCTTTATGACACATCCTATAGTCTCCAACTGAAAAAGAATAACTTGGAGGGTTTTGTAATGGTTGGTGAGACGTTGAAGCACTGGGACCATGTAATCAAGGGCACGGATATCATGAGAGTAATTATAATTAAAATCATTATAGTAATTCTGGCGCCGGGCAGTCCAGATAAAAAAGGAAAGGGTAATCAAGTCAGAGGGGCACCTGGCCACTGTGGAATGCACAACATCAATCCTACTCATAACCAATTCCATTTTGGTTTTTGTTTTAGTTTTGTGTTCATTGATGATGTTACTACTACTGCTGGTGTTGTTGCCACCACCCCACTGCAAACAATGACAGGATGATGCGTAGCAGCGAGACAAGAAGACACGAGCTAGCAGTCTTGTCACTCTCATGACCTGGTGGTGTGGCTTGCTGTTGTGAACAAACAAAGCCCACCTCATGTGTTTCCAAGCACACATAAGCAAACCTACAAAATACAAAACATATATCATGTCATTCAACATCGTGAATTCACAGGGGGCATAAAAAAAATTCTGGACAGAAGACATTACATAGCAACAGCGAGAGCAAGCTCAAAGGTTGCAGCCTTGCGGGAGATACATGTACATATCAACAGCAACGAAGGAGAGAGAAGACTTAGCAGCAGCTGCAGTGAAGAGATGGGTGTAACACTGGGAAACAAATGGCCGCCATTCAGATATTTTTTTTGTGAAGATGAACATTCCTCTAGAAAAGCCTAAGTCACATCCATAAACCTAAACAGGGTGCTGAGGAGCAAAACAACTGCAACAACCAGCAGCAACAGGACGAAAAGATACAACCAAAACAAGAATACAAAACATAGATCAATCAACACAAAACAAAGTAACTAGTAATCACCCATAACACAAAAAAATCCACAAGCTACAGGCACAGAACAAAAGCTTCAATGATCAATTATCCTGTTTTCCCTGCCTCCTTTCCAAGGCTCCTTATAAAACGAAATCAGCCTTCACATCTCCTCCACATTCACAGATTCTTTGTTGAATATTTTCGTGTTTCTAGTTTTCCATACATTCGCTCTCTTTTTTTTGCACCTTTTAGCATCGTTGTTCTAAACATGCAAAGAAAAACAAAATGACCAAAGAACAGAACATAAAAGAATCTTCCTGAATGAAAAACAAGACAAATATAACAAAAAAAAAAACTTAAAACTGCTAGAACCTTCCTATTTTCTCTCTCTTAAAAACAAACTCTTATTTATTACCACTGACCTCCAAATCAAACTATTGCAAAGTGATTAATCTCCTTAGGAAATTAAACAGTACTACACAACACCAGAAGAAAGACCCTTTTAATGAATCTTCATCATTTGATTATCACGCTAGGAGACAAATTTTGAGTGTTATTGAAAATGTTTTCTGCTCTATTATCTCTCTCAGTTTCTCCAACTTTAGTATACTAGCCTCAAGAAAGGGAAAAGAACAAAGAGAACAATAAATTAAATCAGTTAGTTTTACATACAAATACAATTCATCTAAACCTATTACAAATTAAATCAACCAATTTTACATACAAATACAATTAGCGTCAATAAATTAAAACAGCAAAAATCCAGTATAAAAAATTAATAAGAATAACTTAGGGAAAAAAAAGACTCACCTACCCTACAATGCAGAAGCAGAAAGTCAGAAACAGAGTCAGGTGCGGTTTTCCAACTTGGGGTCGTTTTGCAGTGTTGCACAGTTGCAGAGCAGGCCACCGTCGAGAGAGCGCAAAACTTCAACACGAGCAGGGCAGAGCCTGCAGAGGAGCCAACGCGATGACGACGGAGGAAGCAGAGGCAGAGACAGGCGAGGCACGATGGAGCCAAGGCGGCCGGGACATCACAGACGGAGAAGGCAGAGGCGAGCAGACACTGGCGGCGGGGGATGAGGCAGAGGAGCCGGCAAGGGGAGTGACGAGTGACGTACTCTTCGTTGGCTGCCGGTGTTTAGCGATGAACATGCGGAACTGCGGTGAGTGAGGTTGAGAGGTGAGAGTCAGTGAATCTGTGAGTCTTGGGAGATAGTGAGCTGAGACTTGAGGTCGTGGATGGCAAGGTTCTGAAAACCGGACCAGTTATCGAACTGTTCTAATTACTGGTTCACTGGTTTATTGGTTCAACTGTGATTCAACGGGAAAAATTGTTTTATAATAAACACCTGATTCTATAAAAATTCAATGAATAAAGCAACTGGTTCTAAACACTGTTCTACTGCATTTTTTACTTCAAAAGGGGATCATAAACAACTAGTTCTATGAATAAATAAACTACAATGATGATATGTAATGCCAAAAATAGGAAAATGATGAAATAATAAAGGGTTTCTCTCTTCAATTCTATGTTCAAGCTTGTAGCAAACCAGAATCAACAGAGTAATACTGTTGAAATAATCTTCCTTCTTAATTCTTATATACCTCAAAGAATTTCCTACAAAATGAAAATTGAACACAATACACGGCTTTAAAACAAAAACAAAACAACACTCAGAAATCAATCACCTCTTCCAAACATAGCCTTAAAACAAAACAGAACAACATTCAGAGTATGAGCATTGACCACAAAAAATTGATTTATGAAACAAAACAAAAACAGAAGAACAACATCCAGAGTTTGAGCATTGATAACAAAAAATTGATTTCTGAAACAAAACAAACAATGAACAAAACAATGAAAACAGTAATTTTTTTCCTTCAGAAGAAGAAAACAATGAAAACATGAAGCGTATAATAAATCAATGATCACCAATATCCAGCAAGAATCTCAAAGACAACAATAAATACACAACAACAATTTAGCAAATAAACAAGAACAAGACCTAAATAGAAAATCCAACAAATTAAATCGCAGAAACCTAGCAATTTAGCAAATCAAAACAACAGCAGCCCAAAATTTACCAGAACACTAATGCAAGCGGAATCATCATGCTAATATGTTTTCTACAAAGATGCTATTTGTGCAGCTAAAATTTCCTAATTACTAAGATCGAATTATTCTAATTTTTCACATGCAATCAACTTACTAAGTTTCTAAAAGCTAGAAATGATAAAAACCAACCCGAAATATGGTTAAAGCATTTCATCAAACACGTTGAGTGCGGTAAACTTAAAACGAAATAAGAGATTTCAAAGCTTAATATCAATGTCATAGAGAAGAGAACATAACTATTGTATACTTTAATTCAGTCTATGGAAAAAATCCAAACCACTACCAAATCAAATAATTACTTATTGTAATAGAAATAAGAAGTTGCAGAGTTTGAAGCAGAGTATTGGTGTTGTGTGAGTGTATTGACTGGGGGCGGGTTTAGGGAACTCACGGCGGCGATGAAAGAGAGCAGTTCCACGGCTAGGTGGAGCGCGCGGGTTGGTCGCAGAGTTTGAAGCAGACCAACGTGGCTTCCAGACGAACGCGAATGCGAACCCGAACGGTGAACGGCGAGTGAACGCGAACGGTGAACGCCGAGCAAACTTGAACAGCGAAGAACGCGAACGAAGACGACGGCTGAACGAAGACGCGAACGTGAACGGCAAACAAACGGCGGCGGAAGCGCGGCTGAACAGACAAAGACGACGGACGCCGAGCTCGAGGAAGCAACTGCGATCGGTGAAAGCGAACAGGGGTTGAAGACTTGGAGCACGAGGGAAGCTAGATAGACGGACGGACGTCTGCTGTGGTGTAGGCTTCCAGTGCTAGGGTTTTTTTGGCCGAGTTTTGTGAATGAAAGAAAGGGAGGGAGAAAGGGAGAAAGAAACCAAGGGGCCTCAGAACCAAGAGTGAAAGTAAACCAAACCAAACCAAACCAAATTGATTAAAATCGGATTGGTTCGATTCTAGTAAATGGGTACTGATGAAACAAAAATTCATTAAAAAAACAAAATTTTTATCTTAAAAATTCTATAAGTATAATAAATATATAAAATTAATAGAAATAATTCAAATATGTTAAACACCAAACACATTAAAAACTAAACACATTAAAATTTAATTACTTTGTTGGTTCTTATAGTTTTACGAAATTTTTAATTAGGTCCCTATACTTTTTTTCCTTTTAATTGGGTCCCTATACGTTAATTTTTTTTTCAATTTAGTCCCTATTAACGTTAAACGTCAAAAAAATATTAGTGAATTGTGAAATTACTTGTATACCCTTAGGGACCTAATTGAAAAGAAAAAAAGTATAGGACCTAATTGAAAATTTAGTAAAACTATAAATATTCAATGAAAGATATTCCTATAATCCATATTCACACTACAAGAAATTACCGGAATAGCGACCAATTTAATGATTGATTTTTCTTGAAAATCGGTCGCTAAACCCTTTAGCCGCTAATTTCTGAACTAAAAATCTAAATCGGTCACTAACTTGGTCATTGTTCCTAATTTTATAATTATAGATTTTTACTAATTCCAGATTAACTACTATTAAAACTAAATTTTCATAAATAATTATATTTCTACAAAATATAAAAGAAATTGAGCATAGATTAATTTTTCAAATAAATACCACAACATTTACAATGTCTACATAGAAATATAGAATTTAACATATTGAAAATTCCTAAATACATTAAATTTATGATCCACAATCTAGACTAAAACATGGTAAAAATAATTCATGAACATAACTAGACTCTATTCAATATCTACTTAGAGCAAATTGTATCTATCTCAACTTGTAAAATCTGGTATAACATTCCAACTAGAAAATTGACTTAAAGATTCTTCACCATAGCAAGGTGCTTCATGTATGCTTTTGTACAAAGCTGAATCAAACTTTTAGGCCCTCATAAAGATAGAAGCTCGACTTATATTCCATACTTATGTTCCAAAAGGACATTCTCTTCCTAAGTCTCCAGCAAAGAGAACACCTGCAACCAACATATCACTCTCAATTAAAACATAATAGAACAAATATTGCAGTATGTGAAAAAGCTCAAATCTCATGTACTCTTCAAGTTGTTTTCCCAAAGAATCACATAATCAGCAAAAATTAATGTCTTAATCAATAAATGTTACTTGTCCTTCATCGACGAAATCACAACGGAGGAGCTACACCTGAAAATCACTGACATTTCTACTTCCATTCTTTTTTCCATATTTTGAAACTTATCAATCTCCAAATTTTAGACCAAATGCTGAAATCACAATGAGCCAACTTTAATATCAAATGCTGAAATCACAATGAGCCAAACATATTATCAGATAAGCCACAACTACAAAATATTATCCTTGTAAGCCGAAGCTGAAACTTTGTCAAACATATACCTTGCTACAGTAGCCAGCCAACAAGGTGCTATGAGAACGATTAGGCTCCAAGAAGGAGAATAATAAGTTCATAGCTGAATGTACAAGAATATGAAAGGAAAATCAACACAGTAATAAATTTCTGCATGAATTTAAACTCAAATAGAAGTTTTATTTATGTAATGAAATAGAAACCTCTTCTTCCTCCGCCAAGGTCTTTAAAATGACGTCAATTTCACATGTAAAAATTTCGCATGAAATGAATAGAAACCTAATGACAAGAAAGATGATCAGATGTAAACAAGAAGGCTTAAGCAGTGATTATAGCCATCAAATAGAGGACCAGCAACTTTTAGAATTTATAGCCATCAAATAGTCATCAATGAGGCTTTTAATGGTGTGAGATTAGTGTGAGATTTCATCCAATGGCTCACTCTGTTACATGCTGGCCCTCTAGACTTTTCCTTTTAAATATTTTTGGTGTTTGCTATGGTACGATGATAAATTCATACGTATCGATACGTTTAAAATATAGACAAATAACAATAAGACGTGTAGAATTTATTTTTCACGTCAGTATTTAAATTTTTTTTAAATATATAATATATCACCACTTTTACTAAATCACCCTTTTAATTAAATAAAAATAAAAAACATTTATTTATTTAATTTTATTAAAAAACTTAAACATCCTTCTTTTATTTGATTAAACAAAAATACCTTTTTAAATTAATTAAATTTTATAATTCAATTAATCTTAATTTTATAATTTCAAATAATTGAAACAACAAAACAAAAACACATGAAAAAAACAAAAAATTAAAATTGTTCTTCGTCTGGATTCGAAAACCTTCTCGTTCACGCCTACAAAAGTTTCTGTCTTCTTCGGCTTCTTCTCTCCTCTTCCTATCCCCTCTCTCTCTCCTACTCGTCTCTCTCTGCTCCTCGCTCTCTCAGCACTCCTTCGAAGGCCTCCCTTACGCTTCTTGAGTCAGAGCAGTCGATTCGAATCGCGAACACATGCGCCTTCTCTTCCCGTGCTATCTCCCCCCAAAATCTCGACAGCCTCCCTGCATCAACCACTTAATTCAATTATGTGATATAGTTATGATTTTGTGTGTTGCTGATGATGAGTGCTACCTAAGTCGCGAGCAAGGATGGCCACCGTGTAGCCTTCCTGAGCGAATTTGCGGGCGATGGATAGCCCCAGATTGGGGCCCACCCCGACGATAGCAGCAATGCCTCGTGACGAAGCAGAGTTGCTTGCCATGCTTCGCATATTTGACAAATGAAGGAGAGGAATTAAGTATTCACTGGTGGATTGATTAATTAATATTTAGAATTTTTGACTGAGAAACAAGGAATGAATAGTAGCAGTGGTGGTGGTGGCTGGATTATTGAGTGAAAGGAGAGGGAGACTTAATAGTACTAATATAAGAGGAGTGGGAAAGTGAGAGGGTAGATTAAAGAAATTATTGGATTGGTGGAGAAAGGGAGATGTGTCCTCCGCCCAGTCTGAATCATTGCCTCCCTCACAACAGGCACTTTCTTCCTCACCTCTCCATCCTCAACACAAATAATCAAATATAAATGATTTCTCTATTAGGAAATATTATTTTGGAGAAGACGCCATCGTTTTTCGACTGCTCTGACTCGAGAAGCCTAAGGGAGGCCTTCGAAGGAGTGCTGAGAGACCGAGTAGCAGAGAGAGGCTAGGAGGAGGAAAGAAGAAGATGAAGAAGAGGGAAACTTACATAGGCGTGAACAAGAAGGTTTTCGAATCCAGAGGAATAATTTTGATTTTTTATTTTTTTAATATGTTTAATATAGATGAAAAATAATTTTAGTTTTTTGTTTTTTAATGTGTTTTTGTTTTATTGTTTCAATTATTTAAACTATAAAATTAAGATTAATTGAATTTTAAAATTTGATTAATTTAAAAGGATATTTTTGTCTAATCAAATAAAGAAAAAATGTTTAAGTCTTTTTATAAAATTAAATAAATGTTTTTTATTTTTATTTAATTAAAAAGGTGTTTTAGTAAAAGTGGTGATATATTATATATTTAAAAAAATTAAATGCTGACATGAAAAATAAATTTCACATGTCTTATTGTTATTTGTCTATATTTTAAACGTATCGATACGTATGAATTTATCATCGTACCGTATTTGTTTAATTAATACATGGTTGGGTTCATGGGTTGGTTCGAGTTCCGCATTCTCAAAACCGTTATCCGAACCAATTACTAGAGAAAGTCATCGGTTTGGTTCAGGTTAGACTCGATTACCCGTTAGTTCCAAAACTAATTTAATTAGTTCGGTTCAGATTCGTACTGGTAATTGGATACGTATTACCGGTGCTCACCCTAGCCAAAATTGCCAAAAACAACGCCGTTTCTTTTAAACTGGTCAGTTTCTTGTCCGGTTCAGCCGGCCAGAACCGACCAATTCAACGGTTTTTCACCAGATTTTAGAGAAATGATTTCAAAGAACAAACCGAATTGTAATTACTGCAAGTTCACTGTTAGACCGGTCGAACTGGCCAATCTGATCCGGTTTTTATAACATTAGTGAGGAGAGAGCGAATCTCTGGGGTTTTTTTTCTTTAATTACCCAATTCAGTGTTTTCAAAATCGGATACTTATTTGCCAATCTTAATAGTTGAAATGGTTTAATCTCCCTGTATTCACCGAAGAAGTGGTAGGTTTGAATCTTTCTATTTTCAGTAACAAAAATAAATGAATAATTGGATACTTATTCTTTTAAATTTTAAAATACATAATACAGAATTTTATTTTATTTTTATTAGATAATAATATAATATAATATTTCAATTTTAATAATATTTTATTATTCTAACTAATAAAAATATTCGACTAGTTACGTGTACACTAAAATCAACTATTAAAGTTAGCTATTAGTATAAAATATTAAAATACACGTTAGAATATAAATACACATTAAAAATCAATTAAACTACTCATATATTTATACACAAATATATCAGTAACTGATTTTAATAGTTAATTTTAATATACGAATAGTATTTTTAAAAAACATTATAATATTATTAGAAATGCCTAAAAAATATCATAATTGTAAAGCAAAAACATAAATATACTCCTTGAATGTGAAAAATCTAACCGAAACAAATTAATAGTTATTATTAGTAGATTGTAATATATGTTATTAGTTGATTGGAATATCAAATTTATAGAATTTAATTATTTAGAGCCCGTTTGGAAAACAGTAGAAGCTATTTTTTTTTTACTTTTGAATTATGAAAAGTCACAATATGCGTGTTTGGCATAATTAAAAAAAAGCTTTTAACTTTTCGAAATGTTAATTCACAGCTTTTTGAACAAGTAGAAATATATGACTTCTCGTTTTTGATAAGTCATTCTATCACTTCTCTAAAAAATTGACTTCAAAACAAAACAAAAAATCTACTTTCATTCTTGGCTCTATGAAAATGTTTTCTATTTATGTCGGGAATACTGGTTCTCCGTCACCATTTTCACGCAAGGTTCTATTTGTTAGATGCACTGGCCTTCACCATCATTTTCACGTAATGATTCATCTGCGTAACCCTCTCCCACCATTTTAAAACAATATTCTATCTGAATCACCTACTACATATATTCCTTTCCTTTCCGTTATTTTTTATCATTTTACCACTCTATTTTTATTATTAAATTTGTATTTAACATTGTGTGCAGTATGAAATCTCAGTTTTAATTTTATTTTTTTTACATGTAATTTTATTTTTATATAGTTTGCTATTATTTTTAGGATGATGCTCCCATAAAGATGCGTAAAACGTCTTTTTGTAATGACACTTATGTGCCGCATTATTATTGAACGTATTAATGAATAAGTTATTTTTGAATTTCTTAACAAACTAAAATAAAATCGATTTTTTTATGACAATAACAATAAACCAAATTATTATTAGATCGGGTCAAACTGACCAATTTATATAACCCATTGGATCATAGTTTTTTTTTAATCAAAAATCAGAAATATATTTGTCTTTTTATCAAAAAATTTAAACATGATTCGGTTTAGATTGTGTAAATCGATCGGATCAAATTGGGTCTAATAATTATAATGCGGACAAGTGGGTTTATTATTGTTACTATAATAAACCGATTTTGTTCTGATTTATTAAAAAATAAATTATTAACCGATTTAGTAAAAATGTCCAATAATATTATGACACATGTAAACGTCTTAAAAAAAGACATTTGTGGTGTCTTTATTAAAGTGGTTTCCTTATTTTTATAGTTAGTTATAACAAGTTCTTGACTCCGGAGGAGGCTAATAGGAGTAAAAAAATTAAATAACAACAACAAAATATACATTGACATATATTTTATGTTTGTTTTTTATTTTCACTTAGCATATTATACACAATAAAATAACAACTACTAATTACACAATAATTTTTTTGGCATTGCCATCAAGATTATTGTAAATTAAAATTTTATTATTATTCACCACAAACAAGAACACCGTTATGGGTGAATGTGAAGTAGAAAAACCAATTTCTAATGATATTACGTGACAAGAACCAATTGTCTAAAAAATAGAACTAATAAGAGAACAAATAAAGAATCAATTGCCTCAATGATTGTAATCTTAGTAATCAGGTTATGTAAAATCAACATTCAATATGTTATTTTAATTTCCACTTTTTTGTGTAAAAGAAATGGTATTTTTTATTTTTTTAGTTATTTATCCAAACTTTATAATTTTAAAATAAGTATTTTTATAATTAAAAATTCAAACATAAAATAATTTATTTATTAGTTATTATTAATAAAAGTCTTTATATTTTAATTTTTTTTTTAAATTTATTTAAATTGTTTATCCAAACTGGATCTTAATCTATTTAGAATTAAAGGTGATGGAGTATATTGCTTTAATAGCTAGAACAAGTGTGATCGTATTCAAAAATTTAATTCGTGAGTATGAACTGTATTCAATGAAAAACTTGTGTGCAAGGTAATGGAAAACCACCCAAAACAGTAGGGCACAAGTATAAGCTGAGTTTTTAGTTTTTACATGAAGACTGCAGTCGGTATGCTCTCAGATACGATATTTTAGTTGAAACCGTTATGCTTTATCACATATCCAAATATTGAGGCAATGACAGCTGCTAGTGATAATCATCTCTTAGGTAATTTGCTTAAATATATTTTCTTTTAAGTTAATAGTCAATTTCGTTCCCGAAAGTGTCTTCGATCTCCATTTTCATCTCCGAAAGTCAAAATTAATCAAAAATGTCCTCGAAAGATACTCGTGTTGATCACGTTCGTCCTTCCGTCTTCTTGGTTGATGAGATGGCAAACGGCCGTTTACGTGGCACGTTAACTGCCAAGCTGGCCAACGCCAGGATGTAGGATGTTGTTGCTGACAAGATAAGTTTTGTTTAAGCCATCAAATTAGTCCTTCAAATTTATAAACCCTAATCCCAATTCGAACGGTAAATACTTCTGATAAACCCATCTAACCCCTAATGAACAGATCAAGATGTCAATTAATGTGAAAACAGAAGTAGACTGGCTAAGCTTACATTCTACATTTCAGAATAAAAGTAATGCCAGTATATAAAATTGTTGTTGAAAGCAAAAGGGGCATGTTGTCGCTTCAAGGATAAAACTCAAACAGAAACATAACTTTTAAACCAAAACACTAACCAAGATCAAGCATTACAGGAAACAATTACCTCCATAAGGAGTCTATAATCTCTCCTTTCACAATATGCTGTTGAAGTAATGAAGGTACATCATCTGGAGTAACATATCCATACCTACATATTTTACATGAAGAAATATTGATTTACACAATAATCAACATAATAAACAATCCTATAGTGGAATTTCAAAATTTTAAATCATGATTCAAAAAGTTCTGACCAAAAAAGAAATTTTATCGACCAAGCAGATCTTCTCCTTACCAGTGCCCAGTGACTTCTCCGTACGCACACGACCTATTAAATATAATAAAATTTCCGGCATACTTATCCCCCCCAATATGTGAGCAATTGAGCATGGGCTTACAAACACTTTACCCTGAAGACCATGTAACTCTATCTCTTCCCTGAATCTACTGACCAAGACAGGTCCGCAAACCCCACATCTACGATCACGGGATCCATGCGAACACACAAAAACATATGAACCTTTCAATGCTTCTGGGGTTCCAGGAAGCCATTCTCCATCTTTCACAAGAACTTCTTCGACAAACGTTTCAACATCAAAATGTGTTAGTCTCCTGCAATCAAGCAATTTCACTAATGTTCATCGTTGGAGACCAGCTGGAGTGAACAAAAACAGATCAAAGCCTTCACTAGGGAATCATATGCTGCAAAAACAAAATCATACCAACCTATATCTGATCATGTCAGGAAAGATCAATACATCACCATTTGATGTTTCAGTCCCATCATGTCATTCATATTGTTAGTTAGCTAAATAAGGAACGAAGAAGATAGATACAAGTATTTAAATTCAAGTTTGTTATAATTATTAGGCAGAAGTTTGTTACTTAGTATGGCTTCAACTTGTATATAAGGGTGAACTTGTTACTTCTGCAGAATAAGAAAAACTACTGGTTCATTCATAATGCTTGAATAACACCTACTCTCTCTCTTCAAATCCTCTTCTTATTCTTCAAATTGTCTCTTATTACTTCTTTGCAATAACATTTAACATAGTGCGGTGAGCCATTGCCATTGCAATGCTGCATCACCTTCATCCTATCCCTTCTGTTTTTCTTTTCTTCTTTTTCATCATTCTCATTTTTTTTCTCCTTAACTCACACGATAGAGCTGATGAGAATGTCATCATCAGAGACAGTTCCATGCATTTGATGATGCGTTCCGATCACGAGTTTTAGAGAAGAAGTTCTTCTACCTTATTTGATTTCCAACAACCCAGTATGCATTTTTTTCCCTCTTTTCTCAATGGATTCAGATCCACCGCCTCCGAATTCCTCCCTTGGCAATATTGATCTACAAACTCTTGCCAATTTCATTACTCAAATCAATGCAATTCAAGATGTTAGCTCCAAACATCCAGTGCATCCAATCATGGATCCATCTACTCCTTTCTTCATTCACCCCGGTGAACAACCTGGTAAATCCCTAATTCCAATTGTGTTAGACAACAAAAACTATGGTTCTTGGTCTCGGTCAATGCGCATGGTTCTTAAATCCAAAAATAAACTTGCTTTTGTGGATGGTTCTCTGCCACCACCATCCAAGGATGATGCTACCTTTGAAGCTTGGGATCGCTGTAATACTCTAGTTGCTTCTTGGATCACACACTCACTGAGTCCGGACATCGCTAGCAGCGTCATTTGGAACAGCAATGCTCATGATATTTGGGAAGAATTGAAACGGAGATTTTATCAAGGTGATGTTTTTCGAATTGCAGAATTAGATGAAGAATTATTTTCTACTAAACAGGGCGACTTGAGCATTACCTCATATTTCACAAAATTGAAAACAATTTGGGAGGAATTAGAACTTTTTCGGCCGATACCTCTATGTCCTTGTTCATCTACTTGTGTTTGTGGATTTCAAGTGATAAGAAACTATCGGCAAGACACATTTGTTGTGCACTTTCTTCGGGGCCTCAATGAGCAATACTCTACCGCTCGGTCAAGTCTCATGATGATGACTCCTTTGCCTTCCATTGATACAGCCTTTGCTTTGCTTCTACAGCAAGAACGGCAGGTGCTTGGGACTGATTCACTTGGTTCTCCAGTCCTCATCAATGCAGTGGATCGGAATGCCACTTACAATCTATCATAGAATGGTAGAGGAAAAGGAAGAGATATACGGGGAGGCAGAGGAGGCAAACATTTTGGTGGAAGAGGACCTCCGAGGTTGTGTTCCTTCTGTGGAAAAACCGGTCATCTTGTTGATGCTTGTTACAAGAAGCATGGTTTGCCTCCCCACCTCAAGCAAAAAATGCTGCAATCTGCTAATAGTGTCACAGTGAAATTCGATGAAACTGATGGTCACAATAGCATTGATTTGTATAAGGAGAATGCTTGTTCAGGTACTTCATTTACCGCTGAGCAAAAGGACGCCCTGTTAGCTCTTCTCCAACACCATTCAACACCTAATCCTCAAAATGTGAATCAATTTACTATTGCCACAAATCCACAGTCTTCAAGTGAAGGTAACTCTGTGGTTATGTCTTCTCTTTCACCTCATAGTCATGAATCCTGGGTCATTGACACAGGTGCCACGGTCCATGTTACTTTTAGTCTTGCTGCATTTGCTTCATACACTAAAATAAATCCAATTAGGGTCAGATTGCCAAATCAAAGCATCTTAGTTGCTACTATAGCTGGTCAAGTTAAATTTTCACATTCATTATATTCCACTAATGTGCTTTACCTCCCAGATTTTGCATTAAATCTTATCTCCGTTTCAGCATTGATTTCTTCACTTGACTGTCAATTCATTTTTAACAAGTTTGGTTGTGAAATACAGGATTACCATACAATGAGGATGATTGGAGCAGCTGAAATCAATGATGGGTTATATGCACTCACAAAAAATTCTCGTTCACTTAAGGAACACACAGCATTGAGCATTGGCACCATTTTACCGTCACTCACTGACCCTACTGCACTTTGGCATCTTAGATTAGGACATTTACCATTTAATAAATTGCAAATTTTGCAGCAATTGTATCCATCCATTCATGGTTTTAAATTCAATAAAACTGTAAGCATGCATCCTTGTGATTCTTGTCACTATGCTAAACATAAAAGATTGCCTTTTCCAATGCGCGTTTCAAAATCAACTTCTTGTTTTGAGCTTATACATGCTGACATTTGGGGTCCAATCAATATCCCTTCAACACATGGTAATAAATATTTTCTTACTCTTGTTGATGACCATAGCAGGTTCACTTGGACCTTCCCTATGTCACTAAAATCTGATACTACTCCCTTAATTCAAAAATTCATTATTTATGCAGAAACACAGTTTAATGCACATATAAAATGCATTCGTTCAGATAATGGCAAAGAATTTTCTCAAGAACAGTTTTTTAACTCTAAAGGCATTTTGCATCAACGGTCTTGCGTAGAGACTCCCCAACAAAATGGAATTGTAGAAAGGAAACATCAACACCTTCTACAGGTCACAAGAGCCATCTTGTTTCATTCTTCCGTTCCATCTTGTTATTGGGATCTTGCTTTATCATATGCAACTCACATAATTAATTGTCTTCCTAGCAAGTTATTAGCTCAGAAAACTCCTTTTGAGATTTTAAACACCACATTACCTAATTTCACAAATTTCAAGGTCTTCGGTTGCTTAGTTTTCATCTCTACTCTTGCTTGTCAAAGGAAAAAGCTTGATCCGAGGGCAAAGAAATGTGTTTTCCTTGGATTCAAGCACGGCATAAAAGGTTTTTTGGTTTTGGGATTTAAAAACTAATGAACTCATAGTTTCTAGAGATGTGACATTTTATGAGCATGTTTTACCCTTCAAAAATTCTGCATCCACTACTAATGACAATAGTATGAACTTTCATTCCACTGCACAAGCACATGATTCCATTGCATTTGATACACTTTTTGACTACTTACACACGCACAATCCACCACAAGGTCATACATTCATTTCCGACACAGCTCATGCATCCATCACACCTCAAAATAATATTCCTTTCACTCATATTAATGCATCAGCATCTCCCTCTCTTCCTAGACCTGCATCACAACATGCACAACATAACTCACAACTTCCACCCTCACTTCCCAATATTAGAAGATCTACTAGAGAAAAGAAACAACCTGCATATCTTAATGATTTTCATTGTTTTCAAACCTCAATTGATTCCGCTGTGACAAAATCCTCAAGGTATCCAATTTCTAACTATGTTTCTTCTCATAATTTATCTAAGACACATCACACACTATCTGTGGCTATTGCATCGTCTGTTGAACCCAAACATTATGAGGAGGCTATTGTTGAATCTTGTTGGAAAGACGCTATCTCCGCTGAATTAAAAGCTTTGGCTACAAATAAGACCTGGACCCTCACTCCTTTACCCATAGGAAAGAAAGCCATTGGTTGTAAATGGGTGTTTAAACTCAAACTGAAGCCCGATGGCTCCGTTGAGAGACATAAAGCAAGACTGGTTGTAAAAGGGTACACTCAGAGACAAGGCTTTGACTTCTTTGATACATATATCCCTGTAGCCAAAATGACAACATTACGACTTCTTTTGGCTTTAGCTGCTGCGAAAGATTGGCATCTTCACCAGCTTGATGTTAACACTGCCTTTCTTCATGGTGATCTTGACGAGGAGGTCTACATGCAACTTCCTCCTGGCCTTGTTGTCTCTCAAACCGGGTTGGTGTGCAAGCTTCAAAAATCTCTTTATGGATTAAAGCAAGCTAGTAGACAATGGAATGCTAAGCTGACCTCTATGCTCACATCTCTTGGTTATTCTCAATCCAAACATGACTACTCTCTCTTCACAAAACGGACCGGTGAGACATTCACTGCTGCCCTAGCCTATGTTGATGATCTCATACTCACTGGGAATAATATACAAGAGATTGAATCTACCAAGAGACACCTTCACGAGGCTTTCAAAATCAAGGATATTGGGGATGTTAAATTCTTCTTAGGACTAGAAGTCGCCAGGGGAAGCAAGGGAATTGCTGTTAATCAACGAAAATATGTGCTTGATCTTCTAGCTGACTATGGTATGACTGATTGTAAACCTGTATCTACTCCTATGGACTACTCTAACAAGTTAAGTAAAAATTCAACTCCTCCCTATTCTGATGTGGCTTCATATCGACGATTAATTGGCAAGCTTGTTTATCTTACCACAACAAGACCTGACATTTCTTTTGTCGTTGGCAAACTCAGTCACTGCCTTGATTGTCCAACCACTGCTCATTATCAAGCTGTCATTCGTGTCTTAAAGTATCTCAAACAAGCCCCTGCAGCTGGTTTATTTTTCTCAACTTCCTCAGATTTGTTGCTTTCGGGTTACTCTGACGCCGATTGGGCATCATGCATTGATACAAGAAGGTCTGTTTCTGGTTTCTGTTTCTACTTGGGGACCTCCCTCATTTCATGGAAGAGCAAGAAACAATTGACAGTGTCCAGATCCTCTTCAGAGGCAGAGTATCGTGCTCTTGCCTTAGCAACTTGTGAAGCTCAATGGCTCTCTTATCTTATGTCTGATCTTGGCTTCCCTTGTTCTAGTCCTATTCCTATCTATTGTGACAGCCAATCCGCTCGTCACATTGCTGCCAATCCCGTTTTTCATGAGCGTACTAAACACATCGAAGTCGATTGCCACGTCGTACGAGAAAAATCTTCATCAGGTCTTATCAAACTTTTGCCAATTTCCACCAAAGAACAAAATGCTGACATCTTCACCAAAC
The DNA here is from genome assembly GCF_000817695.3 of Arachis duranensis. Lineage (NCBI taxonomy): Eukaryota > Viridiplantae > Streptophyta > Magnoliopsida > Fabales > Fabaceae > Arachis > Arachis duranensis. The sequence goes on along the minus strand of NC_029775.3, from coordinate 2,345,896 downwards.
CACTTGCACCTGCTCCTTTTAAGACTTTCTACATCAAGTTGGGATTGTTGGACATCTATTCTCCCAACTTTAGGGGGAATGTATGAGTTTTGTGGCGGTTGTTAATTCAGATTGTAAGTTGTCAGTTTTGTCTCAAAACTAGCAACTTAAGGGGGAATGTCATTCATATTGTTAGTTAGCTAAATAAGGAACGAAGAAGATAGATACAAGTATTTAAATTCAAGTTTGTTATAATTATTAGGCAGAAGTTGTTATAATTATTAGGCAGAAGTTGTTATAATTATTAGGCAGAAGTTGTTATAATTATTAGGCAGAAGTTGTTATAATTATTAGGCAGAAGTTTGTTACTTAGTATGGCTTCAACTTGTATATAAGGGTGAACTTGTTACTTCTGCAGAATAAGAAAAACTACTGGTTCATTCATAATGCTTGAATAACACTTACTCTCTCTCTCTTCAAATCCTCTTCTTATTCTTCAAATTCTCTCTTATTACTTCTTTGCAATAACATTTAACACATCATGACCCTCACATATCGTTAAGCGAGTCTAGCAAACATACAAAGTCCAAGACAATCAGCTACATCCAATGTTAAACCAAAAAAGAATGCCAAAAGAGCAACCATTTTAATATTACATTCAATTAGCACTTAAAACAGCATCAATAAAATCACTAATTTCCTCAGCACAACAAAATCAAGGAACAAAACTCAATCACACATCACTAAATACCATAGTTACTAACAAAAATGACACTCCACCGGAAGCAATCTAGATTGAGCACTCACTAAACACTTCATCTAGCAAGCATTTGAAATTGAATGATAACTTGGCACTAGAGTAGCTCCTTCTACCAGATTCACCACCCACTGCTTCAAGGAAAATCAAATTACTTAATTTCCCCAAACAACAACAAAATCAAGGAACAAAGTTTAACCAACGACTAAAGAAACAATTACCTCAAGCATACAAACCAACCCTGAAAGTGACAAACCGCCACCACAACCACCATCTCCTCTCTCCATCCACGCAGCCAGCCAGGGATTACGCCTCCTAGTTACCTCTACTGCCACCGAAAGTGATCACCTCGAAGTATTTATCGTTCGAATTGGGATTAGGGTTTATAAACTCGAAGGACTAATTTGATGGCTTAAACAAAACTTATCTTGTCAGTAACAACATCCTACACCCTGGCGTTGGCCAGCTTGGCAGTTAACGTGCCACGTAAGCGGCCGTTTGCCATCTCATCAACCAAGAAGACGGAAGGACGAACGTGATCAACACGGGTATCTTTCGAGGACGTTTTTGATTAATTTTGACTTTCGGGGACGAAAATGGAGATCGAGGACACTTTCGGAGACGAAATTGACTATTAACTCATTTTCTTTTAATTTGTTGGTTTTGTTGGTGAAATGACTTCTTTTTCCATTCTAGTTTCATTCTCAATAGCTTTTTGATCCCACGTAGATGTCTTTTTGCATATGTTTTATTGTGTTTTCTGTTTTCTAGATTATATAGGCCATATTGTAGGTGAATAGGACCTTAGTCTATGGTTACAAAATTAGGACAAGAGAATAAATGCATGGCATTATATCTAGAGGATCTAGAGTGCACATCATAGATAAGTTGATTGTTGTTTGTAAATATAATCGTGTGTGTTACAACTATTTTAATCGTCTATCATTAAGATTAATTGTGTTTGATTAAGTATTGTGCAAAAGTATGGTTTAGTGTGCCTCTGTTTATGATTTAAGATTATCAAGGTTTGATTCATTGTGTAAAGGAGGGGCTTAATGCATCTTTGTTTATAATTAAGATCCATTGTCTTTCATCCAAGTTGTGTTTCTGAATAATCCTTACATAGATATCATCTTAATGTTATTGTTACTTATGGTACTGGGGGTATAAACGTAATGCTCTGAAATCAGGAGGCAAGGGCTATAGTAGGCAAACCTGCAAACGAAGTTGACACTTTTGAGTAACTAATTATGTTTTAATGGTTTTTTTTTTCTGAAATAAATAAAAAAAACTTTATTTTCAAAAACAAATTATTTGAGATTTAACTTCAGAGATACGTTTTTTTTTATAATTTAGGGCAAGTTCGTTGCACTACCGATGAACTTTATTATTTTAATAGAGTTTGCCGCACTTTCGGCGAACCTTACGTTGAGTTCGCCATACTATATAAACTGTGGGGCCATTTAGTTTGTCGCTTTCAACTTTTTTCTTTTTCAAATTTCCTTTTTTCCTTCTTCGTTTGTCATTTTCAGAATCTTCTCTATGAGATTTTCTGTCTTCAAATGTCCGTAAAGTCCTTTATCTACTAGATCATCAGTTTCAGGTCAGTATATAACATGTTAGTTAGATTTTTTATGTTATTGTTTTCAAGTAGAGTTACTGTTTATTATTTATAACATGTTAGTTAGAGTAACTTATTTGTTAATTGTTAATTAGTTTAGTCGGAATAATTAATTTCAGTTGTGAGTTAGATGTTAATTAGTTGAATATGCAGTTAGATTAGATTAGAATGATACTAGTTAGTAAAATTAAGTTATCAATTAATTATTGATTAATATGTTTATAGAATTAGTTGAATATGTAATTAGATTATATTAGAATGATACATAGTCAATAAAATTAAGTTATCAATTAATTATTCATTAGTATATTTATAGAGTTAGTTGATGTGATCATATAGTTGGTTTACATACTAATTAGTAAGTTTATAAATTGATTAAGATGTAAGGTAGATAATTAGTTAGTTTAAATATGTCTTTTAAAAATTTAGTTAATGTGAAAGAAACTGAATTTAGTTTATTTTATTTTATTTTACTAGAGTGTAGTTAATGGAGCAGCAGTTATTGGGGTACAAGCATACGCTTTATAGATTGAATCAGACTGAGCACATTACAAGCAGATTTGATTGAGTGGTACACTTTTTTATCACTCTTATTTATTATATTGTAATAAAATATGAATTTGTAATTTTATGTGTTATCCTCTTTTTTTTAAACTTGTTTATTTTGTTTGGTAGGCGCCTCGGATCTTGCGCACCAGACGAAATTCGATGAGACGTCAGCCTAAACAGATTAGGTCATATCTCATACAAGTTGGGTTTGAGCATGTGGCGTACATAATGGAATTCAAGCATGATTGGCCATTGGCATCAGCGTTGATAGAGAGATGGAGACCTGAGTCCCATACGTTTCATTTGCCATGCGGGGAGATGACTATCTGAGTTGACGATATAATCTACCCTCTTCTCCCCGTTATGCTCAATATCATCCATGTTATTACGAATTCTAGAGCTAACGGGGCGACCTCTCTTCACTCTCATCATCCTAGGGTTGGACCGAATATGGAACCCGTCATAGGATGGTCAGTCATCCCCGTGACCTATGGGTCGAAACTCTTATCTGTAAACATTAAAGATCGACTCCATGCAATACATACGATGTACATACCGCTTCCAATCAAGTTGTGCATGAGAGCAAGCTACAAGAACGTGACGGCAAGGAACATGAAGAGCCTGAAAATACCCACAATCACACTTACTCTCATCAAGTAACACGTGATAACTCTGTTGTATAGACCTAGGCACTGCCGCTAACTCTTCAAATGTGAATGTAGTCCTCGACCAATCAAAATGATAAACATTCATAGTATTGACATGCTTCGAGTTGAATTTTATGGCTTTCATCAACGTCTGTAAGAATACAGCACTGACTTGAAGCTGAGCAAGGGCCTTTGAACCCTTCTTAGCAAAAGGTTCTACTTCTACTCTAATTTTTTGTCTGTTTGAGTCCTTCAGTTCTGTGTATCTTCTATTGCTTCCTTTGATGCCTTTTTTGTTTTAAAAAAATTAAATAAAAATAAATTTTATGCTCTGTAATTTCTTGATTTGTGACTCTCTTGTTGAATTTTTTTAAATTTAGATGTTATTAGGGTTTGATTCAGATTTTTAGTTCTTATAAAATTACTGATGATCTGTTATGATTTGATTGTAGTTATTTTTCTTTTAAATTCTAGATTTTTTTTTGATATGCTATTTTTTGTATTTTAGAGTTAAGATATTAATATATTTTTTATTTTTTAATTTTCAAATTTTAAAGCATATTTTTATTTTTTGTTTTTTGATCGGATATATCTGATATAGATCGAATTGGATCTGAATATAAAATGTGCGGATATTGGATTCGATCCGATCCAATAAATTTAATCCGGATCGTATCGAGATTTTGGCCACATCCGATCCACATACACCCCTACTTTATCTTAAATAATAACTCTCGAACCAACCCTTTATTTACATTGAATTCTGAGTTCTCTGTTCATAATGACTTTATGCATGCTTTAATTTGTTTCATTTTTTTTTCATCTTTGCTCTGATGAATTGTTAATTAATTATCTTTTGCTCTGATATATATAATATGTATACTTTTGAACTTGGATTATTGGTTGGATTATTCAGTTCATTTTGATGATTATCACTTATATTTTCTCAAGTATTATGTAAATTATATATTGCTCTAATACTTGTACTATAATGTTGGAATACTTATGGTGAGATTCTCTAAGATTTAAAATAATAGTTGAAAAGTCTTCACTCTAAATGCTTATTATCTTATGATGATAATAATCAATAACTTTTAGAAATTATATTAGTTTCATCATTACCTAAGGAAAGAATTTTGACTTCATATAGTTTAACACTTTAAATCGTGTTTTGATAATTAACAAAAATAAATATAATTTAAAACTTTCAATAATTTATATTTAATTATTTTCTCAAGCTTTTAAGTAATAGAAAATTGAGTTATTTATTTCAAACTAGTCAAATATAAGACTTGAAAAGTCACCTTTATTGTATATCATATACCAAACTAGCAAACACATATTAAAGTAGTTTTGACTAAATATTAACATATATCTTAATAGGATTTAGATTTTAAAGTTTAAAGAAGTCTTAGTTGTTTATAATCTTGTTGATTTATTGTCACAAAAAATAAAAGGGGATAAAAAACCTAATTAACAAGAAATAATCGATTAAACTCGTATAAATACAATTATATATTTTATGAGTTAATAGCCAAATTAATTATTAAAAAATAAGACATTGTTCAAATTTAATTCTGAAATATTTTTTCAATTAAATTGGTCCTTAAAAAATTATAAATTAATCATATTTGTCTTTTAGTCACTTCATTAATAATTTTTTTTAAAGATTGATGCGGCAAAATATTAATTGATAATATATATAATACCTAATATATCTAATTAGATATTGATCAAATATATTTATGAAAATTTATTAATTTAGTCATTTTTCTAATCACAAAAATTCTATTCCCAATCTAACCTAATGACTAAGGGTGTATTTGGATTTGCGTTGGAGAAGAGAGAAGCCCCTTTGAATTCCTTGAACGCTTCATCATCTTTATGTTTGGCAACATTTTGGTTGCGTTTGTTTCTGAGAACATGATAGGACAAGACACTAAGAACAACAGACAAGACACTGATAGAGAGACACAAAATTTTGTGTTCTTTATTCTATTTGGTGATAAACTAGAACAAATTATGAAAATCTAATTTATTCTCATTTTTTAATTAAAAAAAATTGAGATGAAAAATATAATAATAAAAAATATAATTATGAAAAATTAACAAAAATAATAAAAAAATAATAAAAAATAAGTTGTGTCCCTTGTTAGTGTCTCTGTGTCCTTCCTGCAAGGATGGACACAAAATACACTAATTCAGTGTTTCTGTCTATGTCTCCTTTGCCAAACATGATTTTGTGTCCATGTCTCAGTGTCAAAACAAACGCACCCTTTTATCCTATAAACACAGAAGTGATTTTTGTCTTCAACCCACGATTACCAAAAAGATAAAAATTATAATTTTTCGTTGATCTTCTCACGTTGTATTGAACTTTATGTTTTATATACCAATTATGTCCTTCATTATTTATAATATTTTTTTCTAATACTCTCTTATGCATATTATTATTTTTATAAAATTTCTGATTTTTTATATGAGTTTTTTTACTGTTATTATTTTTTTTGTATGGAATGTTTATTTATTTATTTTGTATTATGATTCTATTAATCTTATTAGAGTACTAACAAATATTGGGAGTACAAAAAATATTAAAATTTATTTAAATATTTAAAATAAAATTATAAAATAATATAAAATAATTATTTAAATTCATGTTTTTTTTGTAATTTTTTATTTAAAAGTGATTTTAAATAATGTAATCCAAACAATATTTAGTTTACTATAATCCATTTTAAATAAAAATTACGAAACATAAACCATGTTAATATCAACTCATTTTGATCCAAATCAATTTTACCAAATCAATTTTACAAAATCAATTTTATACAAATTTTCTTTTACAAATCCAAACACACACTAAATTAATAGATTTTCTTAAATATATTTAGTTAGGATCCCGCTAGGGAGACAATGGACTAAGGATCCGAGTACAAGGGATAATAACATCTCCTATACTATTTAGAATAACCATCCGAGTACAAGGGATAATAAACAACCTTTCGGATCTAGTGCTTTAATACCATATCATGATACCACTCATCCCAAAAGCTTCAGCTAATGGGAAAATGTAACACTAATTATTATATCTCTAATACTCTATAAACCTCCATTGTACATCGGGGTGCACAGACCCGGCCCGGCCCCGAACACTTTAGGGACTAATTTGGTGTGATTTCATCGGGTCTAGGGTCGGGTACGGGTCTCAAAAATAGACCCGGTCATTATTTTGGGTCGGGTCCGGGCCATATCTCGGGTCACCCGAAGTCGGCCCGGTGGCCCGGTCATCATACACAATTAATATTTTGTGTTATTAGTGATAGATTATGACTATTCTTATGTGGAATTTAAGTATTGTAAACCTTAATATTTTGTATTATTAGTCATTATAAGACTATAAATTAATGTTTTATGTTTAGAATGCATAAGACTTTAGACTAATACATAAGATTGTGTTATTTGTATTGATTTAAATATTTGGTATTATTAGACAATATTAGTATTGATTGTGGTTATGCTTTAATTTTGAAGAAGGGTTGGTTCTTGTTATATTTTTCTAAGTGAATTTTACCATGTTAACTAATGGTTGGAGTCTTGGAAATTTAAATTTTTTTACATGCTAGCTTACAAGAAGGTATCAACGTAATGTAATGTTAACGGCCCGGTTTTCACCCGATTTTCACCCGATATAATTGTGGCCCGAAAGTGTATTGGTTTCATCGGGTCTAGGGCCGGGTTCGGATCTAATAAATAGACCCAGTGTATATTTCGGGCCGGGTCTGGGTCACATCAAACCCGGCTTCACCCGGCCCATGTGCACCCCCAATTGTACACATTGTATACAAATTTCATTGGCTCCTCATACTTTTCCATTTAGTTAACGTCTAATTGAACATGGACCAATAATAATATTTAAAGGACCAATGGTTGACAAAATTATGAGTAGAATAACTAAATGACAGATATAATTAATTCGTAATATTTAAAAGACCATTTTAATTGAAAAAAAATTTTAAAGACGAATTTAAAAAATATTTTTATTTTTCAGAACTAATTTGACTATTAACTTCATATTTTATTGCTCGGATGAAAAATTATTTAAGTGGTGGCGTGGCTTGTAATTGTGATTTGTGTTTATACGCATAGGTAACGAATTTAGCGTTACCTGTCTCTGTCTTTCTGTCATTTTCTCTTTCTCTAACATACATACATCACAATTTGAGTCTCCCAAATTCAAAAGAAGTTCAAAGCTTCTTGCATTGACCCATGAAAATGCGACTTTAGGTCCAGAAAATTCTTAAAAAATTTGCAGGGTGATCAAGGGGGGTTAGGGCCCTGCAAATTTGAATCGTAACCCCTTGAATCATACGATACGACATCATGGGGATGACAAAGGACAACGTAATTGGGTTTGTTTTGGCTGTGTCTTCCAGCATTTTTATTGGTTCAAGCTTTATAATTAAAAAGATGGGTTTATTAAGAGCCGCCGGTAATGGCAAAAGAGCAGGTTCAATTCATTCGCCTTCCTTCCTTCATTCATTATTTTCAAACATTGGAATCATTTTTATAATTTCTTTAATTTGATTAATTAGCCACGGGAGGCCATTCATACCTGACTGAACCGTTTTGGTGGGCCGGAATGATTTCAAGTGAGTCACCTTCTTTAATTATGTAATTAATTAATTAATTAATTAAATTGATAAGGTTTATTTAATTAACAATTTTTGTATTTGGTTGTAGTGATCGTTGGGGAAATAGCTAATTTTGCGGCATATGCATTTGCTCCTGCAATTCTTGTAACTCCTTTGGGAGCTTTAAGCATAATTTTCAGGTGAGAGCTGAGCATATAATAATGTTATAATTAATTAATGTGATGATTATTAATTATGATTTAATGATGATGCAGTTCAGTGCTAGCTCAATTTATCTTACATGAGAAATTGCATATGTTTGGAAAGCTTGGATGTGCCTTGTGTGTGGTGGGGTCCATAACTATTGTTTTGCATGCACCGCACGAGCGCGACATCCACTCCGTCAAGGAAATATGGGGGCTTGCTACAGAACCAGGTAATCATCTTTATGGATTCATAAACACTCCTTAAATTACACCATAAATAACTTTTTCAGATGAACCTATCAAGTATACCACCACTTCCTCAACTTCTCATGTCATATTTATTGTCTAATAATTATTCGATACTCGTATTTATTGTGTTCAATTAGACAGTGTTTATTCTACTATATGCGTAATACGTCCATTAAAATATGGACATTGTTTGGTCGTTGAGATATTAAATTTTGATAGACACAAAGATACATCAAAAACACATAAAATACATATTTTTAGTAAGACGCAAATGATACGACACTTGGATACAAATGATGAGATATATATTTTTTTATTTTTATTTCTTATTATTTTTTAAAATTTCAGTCTCGCCCTTAAATATCTATTTTATCACATCCATCTCTGGGAGCCCCTCCCCCACCGCCTCCCTCACTTTAAATATCTGTTTTAGTTTTTTTTTTTCTAAAAAACAATTGTTTAATTGATTGTTGTATTTAGTTTGTCTTTTCTTTTAAAAAAAATAAAAATAATTTTTGAATTAGAATTGTTAATGATAGTAATTTTGGGCCGAAGTTGAAGAATTAGTAGTGATGGTGATGGTAAAAGCAATGATAGTAACTATAGATGTATTGTTTGAAGGTAAAAATTGATATTTTTTTTGTTGACTAGAAAACAAAGAAAACAAAAAAAAAAAGAGAAAAGCCTCCTAAAAATCAGTAGCTAAATTCCTTGTAAGTAAGACGTAAAGCTCATCCAAGGTTCCAATAATTCAGTTTGAGGGATATTATTCACTGCTGCAAACTTTACCATAGCATCTACAACATAGTTGGATGATCTTTGAATTACCTTGACATCAGCTCTCCAATAATTCTAAGTCAAAATCTCATGAATTTTAGAAACTAAATCATGATCAGCACTTTGGATGTTAGTAAAACAGTCTTGGATTAGGAGAAAAATTTTCAAACAGTCTATCTCACAAGAAATCTGTCTGTACCCTGCCTCCCAAGCCAAAAATAATCCTCTCCAAATAGCAAAAAGCTCACAACGAAGTACCGTTCCTAGCGGCAGAACCCGAATACAACCACATTGCCAGACACCATCCGAGTTTCTAATAATACAGTCAAAGTCAGCACAATCGCTATAGATACTAGCATCACTATTAATCTTAAACATCCCCCCAGGAGGAGGAGACCAAGATGAGCTCGGACAAGATAAATGAACACCGTTAAGTTTAGTGAACAAAGATTTTAATTTCTTATCAGATGGTAAGATTAACGATAGCACTTTATTAAAAGACCAAGAACTCATAGGATTGAAAACATCATTATTTCTGTCTCTTCAAATTCATCAAAGAAGAAAAGAGTAGCATTGACATTCTTACAATCAAATATCCAATGTTTTAAGGATGGACAGTGAACATCATTAAACTATAAAGTTTACCAAACTGCACTAGCTTTTGGACAATCACGTAAATAACGAAGGACGGTTTCTGGAGCTAGGGAGCAACGTGGGCATAAATCAGAAGAAGAAAAATGGTGATGTCTAAAAATAGCAGTTGAAGAGCATTATGGAGGCAAAGCCAAACAAAAAATTTAAATTTCTCAAGTATCTGGGATCTCCAAAACCAGAGCCACTCTTCATTTTCCTCCCATCCATATTTATGCATGCAAAGGCATAAGTAACCACTACTAAAAGAGTAAAATTTTTAATTTGATTCATCCCATCTCCAACCTGCTATGTCCCCAGATTCCACATCAGGATTGTAAGAATTAATATTTAGAGACAAAACATCAAATATAGTAGTGTAAATTCCATTGAAATTCCAACAACTATCTCTCCAAAGATCACCAATAGCAAGATTAGTATCTGCGATGTGGATATATGACAACTCATTTGCAACAGCACATTCTCTTCTCCAATAATCAAACCAAAAGGAACCATTTAGAGAACTAATACACCAAGAAAAACCCTCTTTCAGAACTTGATAAGCCTTCAGAATATTTGTCCAAACATAGGAAGCATTCTCGTAGGAGGACAAGCATCTGTGCTTATATTTATTAGTAAGCATTTGAACCCAAAGTTTTTCTGGACACTAAAAAAACTGTCAGACAAGTTTGCCTAACAAGGCTATATTAGTGCAGGCAGGGTCTCTAATCCTAAGCTTACCAAACTTCTTCGGAGTGACCACCGTCCTCCAATTGACAAGACTTATATACCTTCCTTCAATCTGGCCCTTCCAAAAAAAATTAGTGCATTAACAAAGATATCTTATTAGTAATATTGATAGGAAAGAACGAAACCTGTAGTTGGTAAACTGGTAAAGAGGCTACTACTGAATTAATCAAATAGAGCTGCCCGGCCCTATTCAAGAGACGCTCTTTCCAACTAGCAAACCAACTCCTTATTTTATCCACGTTACTATTAAAGGAAGCTTTGAACACCCTGGAGTGATTAATATTGACGCCGAGATACTTACCAAGATTCTGGGTGAATCTAATGACAGAAACTCTGGTGAACATCTATTTCCTTTGATTAGAAACATTCTTGGAACAAAGAGCTCTGGATTTATCTAAATTAATTTTCATTCCGGAAGCTTTGCAAAATAAGTTGAGGAAATTCATAATAACTTGGACTTGAAATTTTCTGGCTTTGCAAAAAAGCAACAGATCATCAATAAACATAAGATAGGAGACCCTAGGTCCTCCTTTAGAAACAGGCACTGGATCTCATATACCCATATCAACCTAATTAGTAATATAGCAAACTAAACATTTCATACAAATAACAAACAAATAAGGGAACATACGATCTCCTTTCTGAAGACCCTTTTTAAGGACAAACTTATCTAACCTGCTGCCATTTCAATCAACTTATCTAACCTGCTGCCATTTCAAAGAATTGAAAGAGAGGAAGCTTGGACATAGGACATGATAAGTTTGATAGTAGCACTGGGGAAATCAAAACCCCTAAGGGAATGTTATAAGAACCTCCAATCCACTCTATCATAAGCCTTCTCTAAATCGATTTTAAAGGCCAACGTTTCTTTGTGCGATTTTGTTTTCTTCATGAAATGGAGAATCTCCTGAGCAATGATAATATTCTCTGGAGCGCTCCTGCCTTAGATGAAACCACCTTGAAGAGGTCCAATGATATTTGTCAAAAAAGGTCGGAGCCGATTCACCAAAACTTTGGTGATAATCTTATACACCACATTACACAGACTAATCGACTTGAAATCTTTCATGTAATTAGGCACCTCCACTTTGGGAATAAGCACTATGAGAGTTTTCATAAATGAAGGGTCAATATAACCACCTGAAAAAATATTTTGAACAAGCCTCCAAATATCCAAACCAAGAATCTCCCAATACTCTTTAAAGAAAAAAACTTAAAAGCCATCCGGACCTAGAGCCTTAAAGGAATTCATACCAAAAACAGTTTCTTTTACCTCAATTAGTGTTACTGGTGCAGTGAGATTCTGACAAGTTCCATAACTTAAAAGAGGGTAAGAAAATATTCCCAAGACAATTCAAATCAACTTCTTCTGTTGAACAAAAAAGATGCTTGTAGAAAGATATGGCTTCTATTTTAAAGAGCATCTTGATCCGTAGACTAAGTACCATCGTTTAAAAACAACCTATTAATCTTATTATGTTTCCAACGATTTAGAGATTGGAAATGAAAAAATTTTGTATTCCTATCTCCAAAACACACCCACTTTTCTCGAGACTTTTAAAACAAAAAAATTTCTTCCTGTAAAAGAATATAATTATACTCATCTGTAAGCTCCTTTTTCTTTGTTTTTAAGAAAAAGAGAATCAACTAACTGAAGCCTCTTCTGGATGAATTCAATTTACTTCTCTAACTTTTTTTTCACAAAAATATTACCAAAAATCTTGGAATTAAAATCCAAAGAACCTTCTTGCACCTTGTGAACCTTGTTGGAAGATGACCCATATGACACTTCACCCTTTTTCAAACCTACTTTAGCTTTTTCTTTTTTAATCACCTTAGTTCACCCTCCTTTTTATCACTTGCTGCCAAATTAACGTGATTTGCATGAGAAACGGTCCCGAAGAATCTAAACCTTCCCTATTCTTTTGCTTCTCACCAATATTATTTCCAAATTCAAAAATTATCATTTTTGATCAACTGTTATATTTCTCATCTCCAGCAATTTGTCGATTTCTAATGACATCTTCTCATGGTTCTCATTCAAAGCAATTCCTTTCATACCCTCGTCAATGTAAGAAGAAGCAGTAGCGGATCCAGAAATTTTATAAAGAAGGGACCGAATTAATGAATATAATATATAAAATATATTCATTAATAAATAATTTACTTAATATATTTTGATTTTAATATCATAAAAAATAAAATTTAATCTAATTTATTTTTATGTATATTTTTTTTATTATATTCAATTAAGAATTATTATAAAAACTAAAGTATTTTTATATAATAATAGATAAAAAAATTACAAAAAAGATCAAAAAATTGAAATTTATTAATAAAAATAATAAATTTAAAATGCATGAAATAAGATTTGAACCCATGTGTTGAAGTATAAGATGCTTTCCTCTAACCATTGAACTAGAAGATATATTATTTAAAAGTTTACCCATTATATTATATATATTTTAAGTTTTAAAACTTTAGGGGGGGACCATGGCCATTCAGGTCCCCCTGAATCCGCCTCTGGGAAGAAGCATTATTGCACTCTCTTGCTGCGTGACCATATCAAGAACACGTCCCACAAATAAGATAGAGACTCTCGTATTCTACTTCATATTCATAGTCATTAACAATGATTTTGTTTATCACCGTTATACCGAGGTCGATCTGGACGCATGCACCTGCAAACTTGCCCCTCTCTATTGATTTTGTAGCTAAATCAACTTTAATTGGCTTCCCATTGCCACTGCTTTGCGCATCTTTGTCTCCTCCTGGTAGTACCATATAGGAAGTTCAGAGATGCGGATCCAAATCATGGTGGATCCAAAAGAGGTCTCATATGGTCTGAAATTATAGGACCAAGGTTTTACAGCCATATAAAATCTCGTAATTAGCCATGGACATCTAACAGCACTCTTTTTTTATCTTCGAAGAGATCAAACTTAATCATGAAATATTCAAACCCAACATCTAACAATTCAAAACCCTTTTTGAGGCGCCATATGACCTTAAGTTTGTGGAAAAACGTTGTGTAACTGAAATATTTTCCTAACACCTTAATAACCACTACATCCATACATGTGTCTTTATATATTTGTGTGTGTGTATTTATGTGCAAAATATATTAACCAAATGCTGTCCTATATCTTAGTATATTTGTGTTCGTGTTAGTATCATATTTTGTGTCTATAGTTCTGTCAATCAGAAATTTTAATACATAGATAAAATTATTTTATACTTTTTATGTTACTGTTAAAGTTTAAACTAAAATAAATTAATCAATCCAATATACATTACAGCTAAGCTTGAACTAAAATAAACTTTTGAAGTACAACAAAATGTATTAAAAATATATAAATATATCTCAAACTTTATTTATTACTAAAGAATTTGAGAGTTAAGAATGTTCTAAAACAAGTGAATGGAAGAATAGTGGGTCCGAATAATATACTTTTTTTTTTTTAAGTTTCAAAAGGTTGAAGAAGAAAAGGCCTTAGATGGCTAACTAAGCTTTTAAACATATTTTAAGGTTTAAATACCGTAATTTCTATTTATAAAAATTAAAAAGGTAAATTTTATCTATTTCTCTAAATTAAAGAATAAATTATACTTTTAGGGACATGTCTTATTTTTATTGAATGAAATAAATTAGTTTATCATAACTAACTTTAATTTTAATAAAATTTGAGTTTTGTTAATCTAATCAATTAACAATAATGTAGCCTTTTTTGCAAATTATAAAAATCACTAGACAAGTCTAATTTTATAATTTTTCATCCACACATTTATTAATCAATTTCAACCACAAATTATAAAGAAAAACTATCAAAAGACAAAAGGTTAAATAAAAAGAAAATTCAAGAGACACCAAAAATTTAAAATTCTCAAAACTCTCTTGCTTTCTTAATTTTTTTAAAAAAATAATTTTTATTGCTCTTATTGACTAATTAAATAATTATATCTGTTTATTATTCATCATTTTTGCATACCAATTGAACAACAACGGCTCTAGTTTGAAAAGAATTTTGAATTAAAATCCTTTTAGTTTGCTTTGAAGGCCAAGTATTTGAAAAGTTTCATTGTTTTGAAATATTTCAACGGATATATTTCATTGTTAAGAGGAATGATGAAGATTTTTTAAGATTTTTTTATTTTGTGGTTGAAATTGATTAATAGATGTGTGATTTAAAAAAAATAAAAAATTACAAAATATAATTTCTCTAGTAATTTTTATAATTTGCAAAAAAAATGATATCAGTTAATTGATTAGGTTAACAAAATTTAAATTAAAATTAGAGTTAAAAACTTAAAATTAATCATGATAAATCAATATATTTTATCTAATAATAATAAAATATATCAAAGAGATCATTTATTTTATTTTAGAAAAAAATAGGTAGAATTTACTGCATAAAAAATTAGAGATACACAACATTGTTAAAACTACAAAAAAAAAAATAAAAAAAAATAAAATTGAGTCATACTATAAAGATATGAAAAATAATGATATATAATATTAGGCAAGACTCCTATTTTAAAGAATGTGAAAATTTAGGTATCGTCAATTTTACGTGAAGTTGATAGTTGAAAATCGTTAAATAATTTAACTGATTTGACTAAATATTTATCTAACGGTTCTCAGTTTTCTTCTAATTTAAGTAAATCTATTCTGGAAGTTATATATTTGTAAAGAAGAATCATAAAAAAATATCAAATAAAAGTAAGAATTTATACATGATTTTCATTAGTTTGGAAAAAGCATAGGATAGCACGGAGTGTTTCTGATTCCACTCGTCCCAATTATCAATAAATTAAGAATTTCTCAATCAATAAAAAAATTCCCGGCTTTAATGAGATTATTTCAGTGGATTAATTTTGATCAAGTAGTTAAAAATATGCACCATTTTTTTTTGTTTTAATTGGTTTTAATGAACAGGTTTTATTTTCTATGCCATTATTTGTGTGGCATTGATTTGCATTCTGATTTTCCGTTATGCGCCAACACACGGACAGAAGTATATAGTGGTATATATTGGAATATGCTCACTCACGGGCTCACTCACGGTATTAATTAATATTAATGATTATATATATGTGTTCAATCCTCAAAATAATTGATGCTAATCTTAGTTTATGCATATATAGGTTATGTGTGTGAAAGCAGTGGGAATGGCCTTGAAGCTTACATTTGAAGGGAATAATCAATTTAAATACTATCAAACTTGGTTATTCACATTGGCCGTCGTTGGCTGTTGTCTCATGCAGATTAACTACTTAAACAAGGTTATAAGATCGCCTATATTCTTATAATATCTCATGAATTTTTTTAACACTAGTGGAGCTTTAAAGAAAAAAAATTGGCAAACTAAGAACTTGAAAATTTAATCACCTGTTTTTTCATAGAATTATCATAGACTTAAAAGTATAATCCATTAGAAATATAAGATTTAAAATCTAACATTCTATGATGATATATTGTTGAGAAAATACTTAGTTTAGTTCTTGAAATTTCAATTGTTTCAATTTATTCTCTAAACTTTTTAAATTTTAATCATGTTAGTTCCTGTGGTGGTTTCCGTCACAGAGTCAATTGAAAAGTTTAGGGACTAAATTGAGGCAATTGAAATTTCAAGGACTAAATTGAGACTCGAATGTAACTTCAGAGACCAAATTGAGTATTTTCTCTATATTGTTATATTAGAAGCCTACTATACGCACATCTGATCTGTGTGCAACAAAAATCATAGCGCCAAGATAGTAAAGTTTCGATTGGCAAATGGGTTTGTCCTCCCATTCCGTTCAGTCCTGAACAAATTCTACTACTAAATGGATTTGAATCTTTGACACTTATTAGCTAACCCAACTTAATTAAGTGGGGTGGTGGCTTTAGTTATGAGAAGTGAATTGAATTTTTTTAGAATTTTTTTTTGGTCAGAAAATTCTTTTAGAGTTAGACTAGGTTAATTTTGAAATTGATCTGTTCTTGGCTTATAGTATTAAAAAAAAACAATGAAAATAAAATTTAAAAGACACAATTAACCTCAATGCATTTTTCTTCTCATATATTATTTTTACCTTTTTTCATCTCACAAAATTTTAAAAACAGATAACAATGAAAATAAAATTTAAATATAATAGATCCTACTAATTGGTTTAACTTTTCTGTATGATCTATTTATTGTTGAAATTTTTCTGAGTTTTGATTTACTTAGTTATGTATTAAAGTAATTCCACGATTAAATTTACAGAATTTAAAATGCACAAAAATGAATGTAACATATTCTATTTGTTTGGTCTGGAAAATTAAGTAACAAGTTCAAATTGGAATAAATGTTTGCAGGCTTTGGACATCTTTAACACAAATGTGGTCTCTCCAGTTTACTACGTCATGTTTACTACACTTACCATCGTTGCCAGTATAATCATGTTTAAGGTGAATTATTTATTTACTTTCCATGCCTTTTTCATCAATTGCATTATTTAGCTTTATTATTAATAATGAATGAAATATGTAAATAAATTATAGTAACAATATTTTCGTTCTTTTACTGTAGGATTGGGACCACTCAAGTGCACAACAGATTGCAACTGAATTGTGTGGTTTTGTCACAATTTTATCTGGGACATTCCTTCTTCACAAAACTAAGGATATGGGAAACCCACCACCAGAAGTTTCTAATATTTCAAAGTCAAGTGAAGACCCTCCAGAAATTTGATTCATTTTTGTGTTTACATTACAACAGCAATTTGCTATTATTCGATGTATATGTAACTAACATAATTCAATTAATTAATTGTTAAATTAATCGTTATTCAAACCGACTCACACACGTTTTTACTATAGAATATTTAATAATTACCAGTTATTCCAACTATAGAATATCTAATTACCAGTTATTCTTTATTTCTCAAAATGTGGTGAAAAATATTATCCTGTGATACACGGATATTGACACGGACAAAATAGGATACAATATGGAACACGCCGATATGCAAATTTTAAAATTTTATAAGATATAGGAACACATATCACGCATACATATATAATATAAAGTATTTTTTAGATAAATTGTAATGATATTTTGATATTTTATTAATATTAAAATAAAAATTAAAATTTTTTATTTTTAATGTCTTATTTTAATTATATCAAGTATTTAAAATATTTTTTTAATAAATAATAATATATACTATATCTAAATTCATTTCAAGAATATATGTTAAGAATAAAATTAGACACACTGACACGTGATGGTATTTAAGTGTGTTCAAACGTGTTTAGAAAAGAATTTTTTATTTTTTATTAAGACACGGTTGGACACAGAGCAGACACGCGTATCGGACAAGTGTCGATGAATGTTGTGTCTAAAATATGTCCAACATACAAATACAACAACTCAACAAAGTATCTGTGATTTATAGATATTGCCACTTATAATAAAGGATAGTTAAACTATT